>NW_027467777.1:2705467-2777356 GCF_004210375.1 Tachypleus tridentatus
TAAGTTGATTAATTTAGTAAATAATGGAATGAGGAACAGTAATTAATAAGTTGATTAATTTAGTAAATAACGGAATGAGGAACAGTAACTAATAAGTTGATAAATTTAGTAAATAATGGAATGAGGAACAGTAACTAATAAGTTCATAAATTGAGTAAATAACGGAATGAAGGAACAGTAACTAATAAGTTCATAAATTGAGTAAATAACGGAATGAAGGACAGTAACTAATAAGTTCATAAATTGAGTAAATAACGGAATGAAGGACAGTAACTAATAAGTTCATAAATTGAGTAAATAACGGAATGAAGGACAGTAACTAATAAGTTCATAAATTGAGTAAATAACGGAATGAAGGACAGTAACTAATAAGTTCATAAATTGAGTAAATAACGGAATGAAGGACAGTAACTAATAAGTTCATAAATTGAGTAAATAACGGAATGAAGGACAGTAACTAATAAGTTCATAAATTGAGTAAATAACGGAATGAAGGACAGTAACTAATAAGTTCATAAATTGAGTAAATAACGGAATGAAGGACAGTAACTAATAAGTTCATAAATTGAGTAAATAACGGAATGAAGGAACAGTAACTAATAAGTTCATAAATTGAGTAAATAACGGAATGAAGGACAGTAACTAATAAGTTCATAAATTGAGTAAATAACGGAATGAAGGACAGTAACTAATAAGTTCATAAATTGAGTAAATAACGGAATGAAGGACAGTAACTAATAAGTTCATAAATTGAGTAAATAACGGAATGAAGGACAGTAACTAATAAGTTCATAAATTGAGTAAATAACGGAATGAAGGACAGTAACTAATAAGTTCATAAATTGAGTAAATAACGGAATGAAGGACAGTAACTAATAAGTTCATAAATTGAGTAAATAACGGAATGAAGGACAGTAACTAATAAGTTCATAAATTGAGTAAATAACGGAATGAAGGACAGTAACTAATAAGTTCATAAATTGAGTAAATAACGGAATGAAACACAGTAACTAATAAGTTCATAAATTGAGTAAATAACGGAATGAAGGACAGTAAGTAATAAGTTCATAAATTGAGTAAATAACGGAATGAAGGACAGTAACTAATAAGTTGATTAATTTAGTAAATAATGGAATGAGGAACAGTAATTAATAAGTTGATTAATTTAGTAAATAATGAAATGAGGAACAGTAATTAATAAGTTGATTAATTTAGTAAATAATGAAATGAGGAACAGTAATTAATAAGTTGATTAATTTAGTAAATAATGGAATGAGGAACAGTAATTAATAAGTTGATTAATTTAGTAAATAATGGAATGAGGAACAGTAATTAATACGTTGATAAATTTAGTAAATAATGGAATGATGAACAGTAACTAATAAGTTCATAAATTGAGTAAATAACGGAATGAAGGACAGTAACTAATAAGTTCATAAATTGAGTAAATAACGGAATGAAGGACAGTAACTAATAAGTTCATAAATTGAGTAAATAACGGAATGAAGGACAGTAACTAATAAGTTCATAAATTGAGTAAATAACGGAATGAAGGACAGTAACTAATAAGTTCATAAATTGAGTAAATAACGGAATGAAGGACAGTAACTAATAAGTTCATAAATTGAGTAAATAACGGAATGAAGGACAGTAACTAATAAGTTGATTAATTTAGTAAATAATGGAATGAGGAACAGTAATTAATAAGTTGATAAATTTAGTAAATAATGGAATGAGGAACAGTAATTAATAAGTTGATTAATTTAGTAAATAATGGAATGAGGAACAGTAATTAATACGTTGATAAATTTAGTAAATAATGGAATGAAGGACAGTAACTAATATGTTCATAAACTGAGTAAATAACGGAATGAAGGACAGTAAGTAATAAGTTCATAAATTGAGTAAATAACGGAATGAAGGACAGTAACTAATAAGTTCATAAATTGAGTAAATAACGGAATGAAGGACAGTAACTAATAAGTTCATAAATTGAGTAAATAACGGAATGAAGGACAGTAACTAATAAGTTCATAAATTGAGTAAATAACGGAATGAAGGACAGTAACTAATAAGTTCATAAATTGAGTAAATAACGGAATGAAGGACAGTAACTAATAAGTTCATAAATTGAGTAAATAATGGAATGATGAACAGTAACTAATAAGTTCATAAATTGAGTAAATAACGGAATGAAGGACAGTAACTAATAAGTTCATAAATTGAGTAAATAACGGAATGAAGGACAGTAACTAATAAGTTCATAAATTGAGTAAATAACGGAATGAAGGACAGTAACTAATAAGTTCATAAATTGAGTAAATAACGGAATGAAGGACAGTAACTAATAAGTTCATAAATTGAGTAAATAACGGAATGAAGGACAGTAACTAATAAGTTCATAAATTGAGTAAATAACGGAATGAAGGACAGTAACTAATAAGTTCATAAATTGAGTAAATAACGGAATGAAGGACAGTAACTAATAAGTTGATTAATTTAGTAAATAATGGAATGAGGAACAGTAATTAATAAGTTGATTAATTTAGTAAATAATGAAATGAGGAACAGTAATTAATAAGTTGATTAATTTAGTAAATAATGAAATGAGGAACAGTAATTAATAAGTTGATTAATTTAGTAAATAATGGAATGAGGAACAGTAATTAATAAGTTGATTAATTTAGTAAATAATGGAATGAGGAACAGTAACTAATAAGTTCATAAATTGAGTAAATAACGGAATGAAGGACAGTAACTAATAAGTTCATAAATTGAGTAAATAACGGAATGAAGGACAGTAACTAATAAGTTCATAAATTGAGTAAATAACGGAATGAAGAACAGTAACTAATAAGTTCATAAATTGAGTAAATAACGGAATGAAGGACAGTAACTAATAAGTTCATAAATTGAGTAAATAACGGAATGAAGGACAGTAACTAATAAGTTCATAAATTGAGTGAATAATGGAATGATGAGCAGAAACTAATAAGTTCATAAATTGAGTAAATAACGGAATGAAGGACAGTAACTAATAAGTTCATAAATTGAGTAAATAACGGAATGAAGGACAGTAACTAATAAGTTCATAAATTGAGTAAATAACGGAATGAAGGACAGTAACTAATAAGTTCATAAATTGAGTAAATAACGGAATGAAGGACAGTAACTAATAAGTTCATAAATTGAGTAAATAACGGAATGAAGAACAGTAACTAATAAGTTCATAAATTGAGTAAATAACGGAATGAAGAACAGTAACTAATAAGTTCATAAATTGAGTAAATAACGGAATGAAGGACAGTAACTAATAAGTTCATAAATTGAGTAAATAACGGAATGAAGGACAGTAACTAATAAGTTCATAAATTGAGTAAATAACGGAATGAAGGACAGTAACTAATAAGTTCATAAATTGAGTAAATAACGGAATGAAGGACAGTAACTAATAAGTTCATAAATTGAGTAAATAACGGAATGATGAACAGTAACTAATAAGTTCATAAATTGAGTAAATAACGGAATGAAGGACAGTAACTAATAAGTTCATAAATTGAGTAAATAACGGAATGAAGGACAGTAACTAATAAGTTCATAAATTGAGTAAATAACGGAATGAAGGACAGTAACTAATAAGTTCATAAATTGAGTAAATAACGGAATGAAGGACAGTAACTAATAAGTTCATAAATTGAGTAAATAACGGAATGAAGGACAGTAACTAATAAGTTCATAAATTGAGTAAATAACGGAATGAAGGACAGTAACTAATAAGTTCATAAATTGAGTAAATAACGGAATGAAGGACAGTAACTAATAAGTTCATAAATTGAGTAAATAACGGAATGAAGGACAGTAACTAATAAGTTCATAAATTGAGTAAATAACGGAATGAAGGACAGTAACTAATAAGTTCATAAATTGAGTAAATAACGGAATGAAGGACAGTAACTAATAAGTTCATAAATTGAGTAAATAACGGAATGAAGGACAGTAACTAATAAGTTCATAAATTGAGTAAATAACGGAATGAAGGACAGTAACTAATAAGTTCATAAATTGAGTAAATAACGGAATGAAGGACAGTAACTAATAAGTTCATAAATTGAGTAAATAACGGAATGAAGGACAGTAACTAATAAGTTCATAAATTGAGTAAATAACGGAATGAAGGACAGTAACTAATAAGTTGATTAATTTAGTAAATAATGGAATGAGGAACAGTAATTAATAAGTTGATTAATTTAGTAAATAATGAAATGAGGAACAGTAATTAATAAGTTGATTAATTTAGTAAATAATGAAATGAGGAACAGTAATTAATAAGTTGATTAATTTAGTAAATAATGGAATGAGGAACAGTAATTAATAAGTTGATTAATTTAGTAAATAATGGAATGAGGAACAGTAATTAATACGTTGATAAATTTAGTAAATAATGGAATGATGATCAGTAACTAATAAGTTCATAAATTGAGTAAATAACGGAATGAAGGACAGTAACTAATAAGTTCATAAATTGAGTAAATAACGGAATGAAGGACAGTAACTAATAAGTTCATAAATTGAGTAAATAACGGAATGAAGGACAGTAACTAATAAGTTCATAAATTGAGTAAATAACGGAATGAAGGACAGTAACTAATAAGTTCATAAATTGAGTAAATAACGGAATGAAGGACAGTAACTAATAAGTTCATAAATTGAGTAAATAACGGAATGAAGGACAGTAACTAATAAGTTGATTAATTTAGTAAATAATGGAATGAGGAACAGAATTAATAAGTTGATTAATTTAGTAAATAATGAATGAGGAACAGTAATTAATAAGTTGATTAATTTAGTAAATAATGGAATGAGGAACAGTAATTAATAAGTTCATAAATTTAGTAAATAATGGAATGATGACAGTAACTAATAAGTTCATAAATTGAGTAAATAACGGAATGAAGGACAGTAACTAATAAGTTCATAAATTGAGTAAATAACGGAATGAAGGACAGTAACTAATAAGTTCATAAATTGAGTAAATAACGGAATGAAGGACAGTAACTAATAAGTTCATAAATTGAGTAAATAACGGAATGAAGGACAGTAACTAATAAGTTCATAAATTGAGTAAATAACGGAATGAAGGACAGTAACTAATAAGTTCATAAATTGAGTAAATAACGGAATGAAGGACAGTAACTAATAAGTTCATAAATTGAGTAAATAACGGAATGAAGCACAGTAACTAATAAGTTCATAAATTGAGTAAATAATGGAATGAGGAACAGTAATTAATAAGTTCATTAATTTAGTAAATAATGGAAATGAGGAACAGTAATTAATAAGTTGATTAATTTAGTAAATAATGGAATGAGGAACAGTAATTAATAAGTTGATTAATTTAGTAAATAATGAAATGAGAAACAGTAATTAATAAGTTGATTAATTTAGTAAATAATGGAATGAGGAACAGTAATTAATAAGTTGATTAATTTAGTAAATAACGGAATGAGGAACAGTAATTAATACGTTGATAAATTTAGTAAATAATGGAATGAGGACAGTAACTAATAAGTTCATAAATTGAGTAAATAACGGAATGAAGCACAGTAACTAATAAGTTCATAAATTGAGTAAATAACGGAATGAAGGACAGTAACTAATAAGTTCATAAATTGAGTAAATAACGGAATGAAGGACAGTAACTAATAAGTTCATAAATTGAGTAAATAACGGAATGAAGGACAGTAACTAATAAGTTCATAAATTGAGTAAATAACGGAATGAAGGACAGTAACTAATAAGTTCATCAATTGAGTAAATAACGGGATGAAGAACAGTAACTAATAAGTTCATAAATTGAGTAAATAACGGAATGAAGGACAGTAACTAATAAGGTCATAAATTGAGTAAATAACGGAATGAAGGACAGTAACTAATAAGTTCATAAATTGAGTAAATAACGGAATGAAGGACAGTAACTAATAAGTTCATAAATTGAGTAGTAAATAACGGAATGAAGGACAGTAACTAATAAGTTCATAAATTGAGTAAATAACGGAATGAAGGACAGTAACTAATAAGTTCATAAATTGAGTAAATAACGGAATGAAGGACAGTAACTAATAAGTTCATAAATTGAGTAAATAACGGAATGAAGGACAGTAACTAATAAGTTCATAAATTGAGTAAATAACGGAATGAAGGACAGTAACTAATAAGTTCATAAATTGAGTAAATAACGGAATGAAGGACAGTAACTAATAAGTTCATAAATTGAGTAAATAACGGAATGAAGGACAGTAACTAATAAGTTCATAAATTGAGTAAATAACGGAATGAAGGACAGTAACTAATAAGTTCATAAATTGAGTAAATAACGGAATGAAGGACAGTAACTAATAAGTTCATAAATTGAGTAAATAACGGAATGAAGGACAGTAACTAATAAGTTCATAAATTGAGTAAATAACGGAATGAAGGACAGTAACTAATAAGTTCATAAATTGAGTAAATAACGGAATGAAGGACAGTAACTAATAAGTTCATAAATTGAGTAAATAACGGAATGAAGGACAGTAACTAATAAGTTGATTAATTTAGTAAATAATGGAATGAGGAACAGTAATTAATAAGTTGATTAATTTAGTAAATAATGAAATGAGGAACAGTAATTAATAAGTTGATTAATTTAGTAAATAATGAAATGAGGAACAGTAATTAATAAGTTGATTAATTTAGTAAATAATGGAATGAGGAACAGTAATTAATACGTTTATAAATTTAGTAAATAATGGAATGAGGAACAGTAACTAATAAGTTCATAAATTGAGTAAATAACGGAATGAAGGACAGTAACTAATAAGTTCATAAATTGAGTAAATAACGGAATGAAGGACAGTAACTAATAAGTTCATAAATTGAGTAAATAACGGAATGAAGGACAGTAACTAATAAGTTCATAAATTGAGTAAATAACGGAATGAAGGACAGTAACTAATAAGTTCATAAATTGAGTAAATAACGGAATGAAGGACAGTAACTAATAAGTTCATAAATTGAGTAAATAACGGAATGAAGGACAGTAACTAATAAGTTCATAAATTGAGCAAATAACGGAATGAAGGACAGTAACTAATAAGTTGATTAATTTAGTAAATAATGGAATGAGGAACAGTAATTAATAAGTTGATTAATTTAGTAAATAATGGAATGAGGAACAGTAATTAATAAGTTGATTAATTTAGTAAATAATGAAATGAGGAACAGTAATTAATAAGTTGATAAATTTAGTAAATAATGGAATGAGGACAGTAACTAATAAGTTCATAAATTGAGTAAATAACGGAATGAAGGACAGTAACTAATAAGTTCATAAATTGAGTAAATAACGGAATGAAGGACAGTAACTAATAAGTTCATAAATTGAGTAAATAACGGAATGAAGGACAGTAACTAATAAGTTCATAAATTGAGTAAATAACGGAATGAAGGACAGTAACTAATAAGTTCATAAATTGAGTAAATAACGGAATGAAGGACAGTAACTAATAAGTTCATAAATTGAGTAAATAACGGAATGAAGGACAGTAACTAATAAGTTCATAAATTGAGTAAATAACGGAATGAAGGACAGTAACTAATAAGTTCATAAATTGAGTAAATAACGGAATGAAGGACAGTAACTAATAAGTTCATAAATTGAGTAAATAACGGAATGAAGGACAGTAACTAATAAGTTCATAAATTGAGTAAATAACGGAATGAAGGACAGTAACTAATAAGTTCATAAATTGAGTAAATAACGGAATGAAGGACAGTAACTAATAAGTTCATAAATTGAGTAAATAACGGAATGAAGGACAGTAACTAATAAGTTCATAAATTGAGTAAATAACGGAATGAAGGACAGTAACTAATAAGTTCATAAATTGAGTAAATAACGGAATGAAGGACAGTAACTAATAAGTTCATTAATTGAGTAAATAACGGAATGAGGAACAGTAATTAATAAGTTGATTAATTTAGTAAATAATGGAATGAGGAACAGTAATTAATAAGTTGATTAATTTAGTAAATAATGGAATGAGGAACAGTAATTAATAAGTTGATTAATTTAGTAAATAATGGAATGAGGAACAGTAATTAATAAGTTGATTAATTTAGTAAATAATGAAATGAGAAACAGTAATTAATAAGTTGATTAATTTAGTAAATAATGGAATGAGGAACAGTAATTAATAAGTTGATTAATTTAGTAAATAACGGAATGAGGAACAGTAACTAATAAGTTCATAAATTGAGTAAATAATGGAATGAGGACAGTAACTAATAAGTTCATAAATTGAGTAAATAACGGAATGAAGGACAGTAACTAATAAGTTCATAAATTGAGTAAATAACGGAATGAAGGACAGTAACTAATAAGTTCATAAATTGAGTAAATAACGGAATGAAGGACAGTAACTAATAAGTTCATAAATTGAGTAAATAACGGAATGAAGGACAGTAACTAATAAGTTCATAAATTGAGTAAATAACGGAATGAAGGACAGTAACTAATAAGTTCATAAATTGAGTAAATAACGGAATGAAGGACAGTAACTAATAAGTTCATAAATTGAGTAAATAACGGAATGAAGGACAGTAACTAATAAGTTCATAAATTGAGTAAATAACGGAATGAAGGACAGTAACTAATAAGTTCATAAATTGAGTAAATAACGGAATGAAGGACAGTAACTAATAAGTTCATAAATTGAGTAAATAACGGAATGAAGAACAGTAACTAATAAGTTCATAAATTGAGTAAATAACGGAATGAAGGACAGTAACTAATAAGTTCATAAATTGAGTAAATAACGGAATGAAGGACAGTAACTAATAAGTTCATAAATTGAGTAAATAACGGAATGAAGGACAGTAACTAATAAGTTCATAAATTGAGTAAATAACGGAATGAAGGACAGTAACTAATAAGTTCATAAATTGAGTAAATAACGGAATGAAGGACAGTAACTAATAAGTTCATAAATTGAGTAAATAACGGAATGAAGGACAGTAACTAATAAGTTCATAAATTGAGTAAATAACGGAATGAAGGACAGTAACTAATAAGTTCATAAATTGAGTAAATAACGGAATGAAGGACAGTAACTAATAAGTTCATAAATTGAGTAAATAACGGAATGAAGGACAGTAACTAATAAGTTCATAAATTGAGTAAATAACGGAATGAAGGACAGTAACTAATAAGTTCATAAATTGAGTAAATAACGGAATGAAGGACAGTAACTAATAAGTTCATAAATTGAGTAAATAACGGAATGAAGGACAGTAACTAATAAGTTCATAAATTGAGTAAATAACGGAATGAAGAACAGTAACTAATAAGTTCATAAATTGAGTAAATAACGGAATGAAGGAACAGTAACTAATAAGTTCATAAATTGAGTAAATAACGGAATGAAGGACAGTAACTAATAAGTTCATAAATTGAGTAAATAACGGAATGAAGGACAGTAACTAATAAGTTCATAAATTGAGTAAATAACGGAATGAAGGACAGTAACTAATAAGTTCATAAATTGAGTAAATAACGGAATGATGAACAGTAACTAATAAGT
The DNA here is from genome assembly GCF_004210375.1 of Tachypleus tridentatus. Lineage (NCBI taxonomy): Eukaryota > Metazoa > Arthropoda > Merostomata > Xiphosura > Limulidae > Tachypleus > Tachypleus tridentatus. The sequence continues at coordinate 2,715,088 of NW_027467777.1, forward strand.
TCATAAATTGAGTAAATAACGGAATGAAGGACAGTAACTAATAAGTTCATAAATTGAGTAAATAACGGAATGAAGGACAGTAACTAATAAGTTCATAAATTGAGTAAATAACGGAATGAAGGACAGTAACTAATAAGTTCATAAATTGAGTAAATAACGGAATGAAGGACAGTAACTAATAAGTTCATAAATTGAGTAAATAACGGAATGAAGGACAGTAACTAATAAGTTCATAAATTGAGTAAATAACGGAATGAAGAACAGTAACTAATAAGTTCATAAATTGAGTAAATAACGGAATGAAGGACAGTAACTAATAAGTTCATAAATTGAGTAAATAACGGAATGAAGGACAGTAACTAATAAGTTCATAAATTGAGTAAATAACGGAATGAAGGACAGTAACTAATAAGTTCATAAATTGAGTAAATAACGGAATGAAGGACAGTAACTAATAAGTTCATAAATTGAGTAAATAACGGAATGAAGGACAGTAACTAATAAGTTCATAAATTGAGTAAATAACGGAATGAAGGACAGTAACTAATAAGTTCATAAATTGAGTAAATAACGGAATGAAGGACAGTAACTAATAAGTTCATAAATTGAGTAAATAACGGAATGAAGGACAGTAACTAATAAGTTCATAAATTGAGTAAATAACGGAATGAAGGACAGTAACTAATAAGTTCATAAATTGAGTAAATAACGGAATGAAGGACAGTAACTAATAAGTTCATAAATTGAGTAAATAACGGAATGAAGGACAGTAACTAATAAGTTCATAAATTGAGTAAATAACGGAATGAAGGACAGTAACTAATAAGTTCATAAATTGAGTAAATAACGGAATGAAGGACAGTAACTAATAAGTTCATAAATTGAGTAAATAACGGAATGAAGGACAGTAACTAATAAGTTGATTAATTTAGTAAATAATGGAATGAGGAACAGTAATTAATAAGTTGATTAATTTAGTAAATAATGAAATGAGGAACAGTAATTAATAAGTTGATTAATTTAGTAAATAATGAAATGAGGAACAGTAATTAATAAGTTGATTAATTTAGTAAATAATGGAATGAGGAACAGTAATTAATAAGTTGATTAATTTAGTAAATAATGGAATGAAGGACAGTAACTAATAAGTTCATAAATTGAGTAAATAACGGAATGAAGGACAGTAACTAATAAGTTCATAAATTGAGTAAATAACGGAATGAAGGACAGTAACTAATAAGTTCATAAATTGAGTAAATAACGGAATGAAGGACAGTAACTAATAAGTTCATAAATTGAGTAAATAACGGAATGAAGGACAGTAACTAATAAGTTCATAAATTGAGTAAATAACGGAATGAAGGACAGTAACTAATAAGTTCATAAATTGAGTAAATAACGGAATGAAGGACAGTAACTAATAAGTTCATAAATTGAGTAAATAACGGAATGAAGGACAGTAACTAATAAGTTCATAAATTGAGTAAATAACGGAATGAAGGACAGTAACTAATAAGTTCATAAATTGAGTAAATAACGGAATGAAGGACAGTAACTAATAAGTTCATAAATTGAGTAAATAACGGAATGAAGGACAGTAACTAATAAGTTCATAAATTGAGTAAATAACGGAATGAAGGACAGTAACTAATAAGTTCATAAATTGAGTAAATAACGGAATGAAGGACAGTAACTAATAAGTTCATAAATTGAGTAAATAACGGAATGAAGGACAGTAACTAATAAGTTCATAAATTGAGTAAATAACGGAATGAAGGACAGTAACTAATAAGTTCATAAATTGAGTAAATAACGGAATGAAGGACAGTAACTAATAAGTTCATAAATTGAGTAAATAACGGAATGAAGGACAGTAACTAATAAGTTCATAAATTGAGTAAATAACGGAATGAAGAACAGTAACTAATAAGTTCATAAATTGAGTAAATAACGGAATGAAGAACAGTAACTAATAAGTTCATAAATTGAGTAAATAACGGAATGAAGGACAGTAACTAATAAGTTCATAAATTGAGTAAATAACGGAATGAAGGACAGTAACTAATAAGTTCATAAATTGAGTAAATAACGGAATGAAGGACAGTAACTAATAAGTTCATAAATTGAGTAAATAACGGAATGAAGGACAGTAACTAATAAGTTCATAAATTGAGTAAATAACGGAATGAAGGACAGTAACTAATAAGTTCATAAATTGAGTAAATAACGGAATGAAGGACAGTAACTAATAAGTTCATAAATTGAGTAAATAACGGAATGATGAGTAAATAACAGACAGTAACTAATAAGTTCATAAATTGAGTAAATAACGGAATGAAGGACAGTAACTAATAAGTTCATAAATTGAGTAAATAACGGAATGAAGGACAGTAACTAATAAGTTCATAAATTGAGTAAATAACGGAATGAAGGACAGTAACTAATAAGTTCATAAATTGAGTAAATAACGGAATGAAGGACAGTAACTAATAAGTTCATAAATTGAGTAAATAACGGAATGAAGGACAGTAACTAATAAGTTCATAAATTGAGTAAATAACGGAATGAAGGACAGTAACTAATAAGTTCATAAATTGAGTAAATAACGGAATGAAGGACAGTAACTAATAAGTTCATAAATTGAGTAAATAACGGAATGAAGGACAGTAACTAATAAGTTGATTAATTTAGTAAATAATGGAATGAGGAACAGTAATTAATAAGTTGATTAATTTAGTAAATAATGAAATGAGGAACAGTAATTAATAAGTTGATTAATTTAGTAAATAATGGAATGAGGAACAGTAATTAATAAGTTGATTAATTTAGTAAATAATGGAATGAGGAACAGTAACTAATAAGTTCATAAATTGAGTAAATAACGGAATGAAGGACAGTAATAACTAATAAGTTCATAAATTGAGTAAATAACGGAATGAAGGACAGTAACTAATAAGTTCATAAATTGAGTAAATAACGGAATGAAGGACAGTAACTAATAAGTTCATAAATTGAGTAAATAACGGAATGAAGGACAGTAACTAATAAGTTCATAAATTGAGTAAATAACGGAATGAAGGACAGTAATAAGTTAATAAGTTCATAAATTGAGTAAATAACGGAATGAAGGACAGTAACTAATAAGTTCATAAATTGAGTAAATAACGGAATGAAGGACAGTAACTAATAAGTTCATAAATTGAGTAAATAACGGAATGAAGGACAGTAACTAATAAGTTCATAAATTGAGTAAATAACGGAATGAAGGACAGTAACTAATAAGTTCATAAATTGAGTAAATAACGGAATGAAGGACAGTAACTAATAAGTTCATAAATTGAGTAAATAACGGAATGAAGGACAGTAACTAATAAGTTCATAAATTGAGTAAATAACGGAATGAAGGACAGTAACTAATAAGTTCATAAATTGAGTAAATAACGGAATGAAGGACAGTAACTAATAAGTTCATAAATTGAGTAAATAACGGAATGAAGGACAGTAACTAATAAGTTCATAAATTGAGTAAATAACGGAATGAAGGACAGTAACAGTAACTAATAAGTTCATTAATTTAGTAAATAATGGAATGAGGAACAGTAATTAATAAGTTGATTAATTTAGTAAATAATGGAATGAGGAACAGTAATTAATAAGTTGATTAATTTAGTAAATAATGGAATGAGGAACAGTAATTAATAAGTTGATTAATTTAGTAAATAATGAAATGAGGAACAGTAATTAATAAGTTGATTAATTTAGTAAATAATGGAATGAGGAACAGTAATTAATAAGTTGATTAATTTAGTAAATAATGGAATGAGGAACAGTAATTAATAAGTTGATAAATTTAGTAAATAATGGAATGATGACAGTAACTAATAAGTTCATAAATTGAGTAAATAACGGAATGAAGGACAGTAACTAATAAGTTCATAAATTGAGTAAATAACGGAATGAAGGACAGTAACTAATAAGTTCATAAATTGAGTAAATAACGGAATGAAGGACAGTAACTAATAAGTTCATAAATTGAGTAAATAACGGAATGAAGGACAGTAACTAATAAGTTCATAAATTGAGTAAATAACGGAATGAAGGACAGTAACTAATAAGTTCATAAATTGAGTAAATAACGGAATGAAGGACAGTAACTAATAAGTTCATAAATTGAGTAAATAACGGAATGAAGGACAGTAACTAATAAGTTCATAAATTGAGTAAATAACGGAATGAAGGACAGTAACTAATAAGTTCATAAATTGAGTAAATAACGGAATGAAGGACAGTAACTAATAAGTTCATAAATTGAGTAAATAACGGAATGAAGGACAGTAACTAATAAGTTCATAAATTGAGTAAATAACGGAATGAAGGACAGTAACTAATAAGTTCATAAATTGAGTAAATAACGGAATGAAGGACAGTAACTAATAAGTTCATAAATTGAGTAAATAACGGAATGAAGGACAGTAACTAATAAGTTCATAAATTGAGTAAATAACGGAATGAAGGACAGTAACTAATAAGTTCATAAATTGAGTAAATAACGGAATGAAGGACAGTAACTAATAAGTTCATAAATTGAGTAAATAACGGAATGAAGGACAGTAACTAATAAGTTCATAAATTGAGTAAATAACGGAATGAAGGACAGTAACTAATAAGTTCATAAATTGAGTAAATAACGGAATGAAGGACAGTAACTAATAAGTTCATAAATTGAGTAAATAACGGAATGAAGGACAGTAACTAATAAGTTCATAAATTGAGTAAATAACGGAATGAAGGACAGTAACTAATAAGTTCATAAATTGAGTAAATAACGGAATGAAGGACAGTAACTAATAAGTTCATAAATTGAGTAAATAACGGAATGAAGGACAGTAACTAATAAGTTCATAAATTGAGTAAATAACGGAATGAAGGACAGTAACTAATAAGTTCATAAATTGAGTAAATAACGGAATGAAGGACAGTAACTAATAAGTTCATAAATTGAGTAAATAACGGAATGAAGGACAGTAACTAATAAGTTCATAAATTGAGTAAATAACGGAATGAAGGACAGTAACTAATAAGTTCATAAATTGAGTAAATAACGGAATGAAGGACAGTAACTAATAAGTTCATAAATTGAGTAAATAACGGAATGAAGGACAGTAACTAATAAGTTCATAAATTGAGTAAATAACGGAATGAAGGACAGTAACTAATAAGTTCATAAATTGAGTAAATAACGGAATGAAGGACAGTAACTAATAAGTTCATAAATTGAGTAAATAACGGAATGAAGGACAGTAACTAATAAGTTCATAAATTGAGTAAATAACGGAATGAAGGACAGTAACTAATAAGTTCATAAATTGAGTAAATAACGGAATGAAGGACAGTAACTAATAAGTTCATAAATTGAGTAAATAACGGAATGAAGGACAGTAACTAATAAGTTCATAAATTGAGTAAATAACGGAATGAAGGACAGTAACTAATAAGTTCATAAATTGAGTAAATAACGGAATGAAGGACAGTAACTAATAAGTTCATAAATTGAGTAAATAACGGAATGAAGGACAGTAACTAATAAGTTCATAAATTGAGTAAATAACGGAATGAAGGACAGTAACTAATAAGTTCATAAATTGAGTAAATAACGGAATGAAGGACAGTAACTAATAAGTTCATAAATTGAGTAAATAACGGAATGAAGGACAGTAACTAATAAGTTCATAAATTGAGTAAATAACGGAATGAAGGACAGTAACTAATAAGTTCATAAATTGAGTAAATAACGGAATGAAGGACAGTAACTAATAAGTTCATAAATTGAGTAAATAACGGAATGAAGGACAGTAACTAATAAGTTCATAAATTGAGTAAATAACGGAATGAAGGACAGTAACTAATAAGTTCATAAATTGAGTAAATAACGGAATGAAGGACAGTAACTAATAAGTTCATAAATTGAGTAAATAACGGAATGAAGGACAGTAACTAATAAGTTCATAAATTGAGTAAATAACGGAATGAAGGACAGTAACTAATAAGTTCATAAATTGAGTAAATAACGGAATGAAGGACAGTAACTAATAAGTTCATAAATTGAGTAAATAACGGAATGAAGGACAGTAACTAATAAGTTGATTAATTTAGTAAATAATGGAATGAGGAACAGTAATTAATAAGTTGATTAATTTAGTAAATAATGAAATGAGGAACAGTAATTAATAAGTTGATTAATTTAGTAAATAATGGAATGAGGAACAGTAATTAATAAGTTGATTAATTTAGTAAATAATGGAATGAGGAACAGTAATTAATAAGTTGATAAATTTAGTAAATAATGGAATGATGACAGTAACTAATAAGTTCATAAATTGAGTAAATAACGGAATGAAGGACAGTAACTAATAAGTTCATAAATTGAGTAAATAACGGAATGAAGGACAGTAACTAATAAGTTCATAAATTGAGTAAATAACGGAATGAAGGACAGTAACTAATAAGTTCATAAATTGAGTAAATAACGGAATGAAGGACAGTAACTAATAAGTTCATAAATTGAGTAAATAACGGAATGAAGGACAGTAACTAATAAGTTCATAAATTGAGTAAATAACGGAATGAAGGACAGTAACTAATAAGTTCATAAATTGAGTAAATAACGGAATGAAGGACAGTAACTAATAAGTTCATAAATTGAGTAAATAACGGAATGAAGGACAGTAACTAATAAGTTCATAAATTGAGTAAATAACGGAATGAAGGACAGTAACTAATAAGTTCATAAATTGAGTAAATAACGGAATGAAGGACAGTAACTAATAAGTTCATAAATTGAGTAAATAACGGAATGAAGGACAGTAACTAATAAGTTCATAAATTGAGTAAATAACGGAATGAAGGACAGTAACTAATAAGTTCATAAATTGAGTAAATAACGGAATGAAGGACAGTAACTAATAAGTTCATAAATTGAGTAAATAACGGAATGAAGGACAGTAACTAATAAGTTCATAAATTGAGTAAATAACGGAATGAAGGACAGTAACTAATAAGTTCATAAATTGAGTAAATAACGGAATGAAGGACAGTAACTAATAAGTTCATAAATTGAGTAAATAACGGAATGAGGAACAGTAACTAATAAGTTCATAAATTGAGTAAATAACGGAATGAAGGACAGTAACTAATAAGTTCATAAATTGAGTAAATAACGGAATGAAGGACAGTAACTAATAAGTTCATAAATTGAGTAAATAACGGAATGAAGGACAGTAACTAATAAGTTCATAAATTGAGTAAATAACGGAATGAAGGACAGTAACTAATAAGTTCATAAATTGAGTAAATAACGGAATGAAGGACAGTTACTAATAAGTTCATAAATTGAGTAAATAACGGAATGAAGGACAGTAACTAATAAGTTCATAAATTGAGTAAATAACGGAATGAAGGACAGTAACTAATAAGTTCATAAATTGAGTAAATAACGGAATGAAGGACAGTAACTAATAAGTTCATAAATTGAGTAAATAACGGAATGAAGGACAGTAACTAATAAGTTCATAAATTGAGTAAATAACGGAATGAAGGACAGTAACTAATAAGTTCATAAATTGAGTAAATAACGGAATGAAGGACAGTAACTAATAAGTTCATAAATTGAGTAAATAACGGAATGAAGGACAGTAACTAATAAGTTCATAAATTGAGTAAATAACGGAATGAAGGACAGTAACTAATAAGTTCATAAATTGAGTAAATAACGGAATGAAGGACAGTAACTAATAAGTTCATAAATTGAGTAAATAACGGAATGAAGGACAGTAACTAATAAGTTCATAAATTGAGTAAATAACGGAATGAAGGACAGTAACTAATAAGTTGATTAATTTAGTAAATAATGGAATGAAGGACAGTAATTAATAAGTTGATTAATTTAGTAAATAATGAAATGAGGAACAGTAATTAATAAGTTGATTAATTTAGTAAATAATGAAATGAGGAACAGTAATTAATAAGTTGATTAATTTAGTAAATAATGGAATGAGGAACAGTAATTAATAAGTTGATTAATTTAGTAAATAATGGAATGAGGAACAGTAATTAATACGTTCATAAATTTAGTAAATAATGGAATGATGATCAGTAACTAATAAGTTCATAAATTGAGTAAATAACGGAATGAAGGACAGTAACTAATAAGTTCATAAATTGAGTAAATAACGGAATGAAGGACAGTAACTAATAAGTTCATAAATTGAGTAAATAACGGAATGAAGGACAGTAACTAATAAGTTCATAAATTGAGTAAATAACGGAATGAAGGACAGTAACTAATAAGTTCATAAATTGAGTAAATAACGGAATGAAGGACAGTAACTAATAAGTTCATAAATTGAGTAAATAACGGAATGAAGGACAGTAACTAATAAGTTCATAAATTGAGTAAATAACGGAATGAAGGACAGTAACTAATAAGTTCATAAATTGAGTAAATAACGGAATGAAGGACAGTAACTAATAAGTTCATAAATTGAGTAAATAACGGAATGAAGGACAGTAACTAATAAGTTCATAAATTGAGTAAATAACGGAATGAAGGACAGTAACTAATAAGTTCATAAATTGAGTAAATAACGGAATGAAGGACAGTAACTAATAAGTTCATAAATTGAGTAAATAACGGAATGAAGGACAGTAACTAATAAGTTCATAAATTGAGTAAATAACGGAATGAAGGACAGTAACTAATAAGTTCATAAATTGAGTAAATAACGGAATGAAGGACAGTAACTAATAAGTTCATAAATTGAGTAAATAACGGAATGAAGGACAGTAACTAATAAGTTCATAAATTGAGTAAATAACGGAATGAAGGACAGTAACTAATAAGTTCATAAATTGAGTAAATAACGGAATGAAGGACAGTAACTAATAAGTTCATAAATTGAGTAAATAACGGAATGAAGGACAGTAACTAATAAGTTCATAAATTGAGTAAATAACGGAATGAAGGACAGTAACTAATAAGTTCATAAATTGAGTAAATAACGGAATGAAGGACAGTAACTAATAAGTTCATAAATTGAGTAAATAACGGAATGAGGAACAGTAACTAATAAGTTCATAAATTGAGTAAATAACGGAATGAAGGACAGTAACTAATAAGTTCATAAATTGAGTAAATAACGGAATGAAGGACAGTAACTAATAAGTTCATAAATTGAGTAAATAACGGAATGAAGGACAGTAACTAATAAGTTCATAAATTGAGTAAATAACGGAATGAAGGACAGTAACTAATAAGTTCATAAATTGAGTAAATAACGGAATGAAGGACAGTAACTAATAAGTTCATAAATTGAGTAAATAACGGAATGAAGGACAGTAACTAATAAGTTCATAAATTGAGTAAATAACGGAATGAAGGACAGTAACTAATAAGTTCATAAATTGAGTAAATAACGGAATGAAGGACAGTAACTAATAAGTTCATAAATTGAGTAAATAACGGAATGAAGGACAGTAACTAATAAGTTCATAAATTGAGTAAATAACGGAATGAAGGACAGTAACTAATAAGTTCATAAATTGAGTAAATAACGGAATGAAGGACAGTAACTAATAAGTTCATAAATTGAGTAAATAACGGAATGAAGGACAGTAACTAATAAGTTCATAAATTGAGTAAATAACGGAATGAAGGACAGTAACTAATAAGTTCATAAATTGAGTAAATAACGGAATGAAGGACAGTAACTAATAAGTTCATAAACTGAGTAAATAACGGAATGAAGGACAGTAACTAATAAGTTCATAAATTGAGTAAATAACGGAATGAAGGACAGTAACTAATAAGTTGATTAATTTAGTAAATAATGGAATGAGGACAGTAATTAATAAGTTGATTAATTTAGTAAATAATGAAATGAGGAACAGTAATTAATAAGTTGATTAATTTAGTAAATAATGAAATGAGGAACAGTAATTAATAAGTTGATTAATTTAGTAAATAATGGAATGAAGAACAGTTATTAATAAGTTGATTAATTTAGTAAATAATGGAATGAGGAACAGTAATTAATACGTTGATAAATTTAGTAAATAATGGAATGATGACAGTAACTAATAAGTTCATAAATTGAGTAAATAACGGAATGAAGGACAGTAACTAATAAGTTCATAAATTGAGTAAATAACGGAATGAAGGACAGTAACTAATAAGTTCATAAATTGAGTAAATAACGGAATGAAGGACAGTAACTAATAAGTTCATAAATTGAGTAAATAACGGAATGAAGGACAGTAACTAATAAGTTCATAAATTGAGTAAATAACGGAATGAAGGACAGTAACTAATAAGTTCATAAATTGAGTAAATAACGGAATGAAGGACAGTAACTAATAAGTTCATAAATTGAGTAAATAACGGAATGAAGGACAGTAACTAATAAGTTCATAAATTGAGTGAATAACGGAATGAAGAACAGTAACTAATAAGTTCATAAATTGAGTAAATAACGGAATGAAGGACAGTAACTAATAAGTTCATAAATTGAGTAAATAACGGAATGAAGGACAGTAACTAATAAGTTCATAAATTGAGTAAATAACGGAATGAAGGACAGTAACTAATAAGTTCATAAATTGAGTAAATAACGGAATGAAGGACAGTAACTAATAAGTTCATAAATTGAGTAAATAACGGAATGAAGGACAGTAACTAATAAGTTCATAAATTGAGTAAATAACGGAATGAAGGACAGTAACTAATAAGTTCATAAATTGAGTAAATAACGGAATGAAGGACAGTAACTAATAAGTTCATAAATTGAGTAAATAACGGAATGAAGGACAGTAACTAATAAGTTCATAAATTGAGTAAATAACGGAATGAAGGACAGTAACTAATAAGTTCATAAATTGAGTAAATAACGGAATGAAGGACAGTAACTAATAAGTTCATAAATTGAGTAAATAACGGAATGAAGGACAGTAACTAATAAGTTCATAAATTGAGTAAATAACGGAATGAAGGACAGTAACTAATAAGTTCATAAATTGAGTAAATAACGGAATGAAGGACAGTAACTAATAAGTTCATAAATTGAGTAAATAACGGAATGAAGGACAGTAACTAATAAGTTCATAAATTGAGTAAATAACGGAATGAAGGACAGTAACTAATAAGTTCATAAATTGAGTAAATAACGGAATGAAGGACAGTAACTAATAAGTTCATAAATTGAGTAAATAACGGAATGAAGGACAGTAACTAATAAGTTCATAAATTGAGTAAATAACGGAATGAAGGACAGTAACTAATAAGTTGATTAATTTAGTAAATAATGGAATGAGGAACAGTAATTAATAAGTTGATTAATTTAGTAAATAATGAAATGAGGAACAGTAATTAATAAGTTGATTAATTTAGTAAATAATGAAATGAGGAACAGTAATTAATAAGTTGATTAATTTAGTAAATAATGGAATGAGGAACAGTAATTAATAAGTTGATTAATTTAGTAAATAATGGAATGAGGAACAGTAATTAATACGTTGATAAATTTAGTAAATAATGGAATGAGGACAGTAACTAATAAGTTCATAAATTGAGTAAATAACGGAATGAAGGACAGTAACTAATAAGTTCATAAATTGAGTAAATAACGGAATGAAGGACAGTAACTAATAAGTTCATAAATTGAGTAAATAACGGAATGAAGGACAGTAACTAATAAGTTCATAAATTGAGTAAATAACGGAATGAAGGACAGTAACTAATAAGTTCATAAATTGAGTAAATAACGGAATGAAGGACAGTAACTAATAAGTTCATAAATTGAGTAAATAACGGAATGAAGGACAGTAACTAATAAGTTCATAAATTGAGTAAATAACGGAATGAAGGACAGTAACTAATAAGTTCATAAATTGAGTAAATAACGGAATGAAGGACAGTAACTAATAAGTTCATAAATTGAGTAAATAACGGAATGAAGGACAGTAACTAATAAGTTCATAAATTGAGTAAATAAGTAAATAACGTTCATAAATTGAGTAAATAATGGAAAGGACAGTAACTAATAAGTTCATAAATTGAGTAAATAACGGAATGAAGGACAGTAACTAATAAGTTCATAAATTGAGTAAATAACGGAATGAAGGACAGTAACTAATAAGTTCATAAATTGAGTAAATAACGGAATGAAGGACAGTAACTAATAAGTTCATAAATTGAGTAAATAACGGAATGAAGGACAGTAACTAATAAGTTCATAAATTGAGTAAATAACGGAATGAAGGACAGTAACTAATAAGTTCATAAATTGAGTAAATAACGGAATGAAGGACAGTAACTAATAAGTTCATAAATTGAGTAAATAACGGAATGAAGGACAGTAACTAATAAGTTCATAAATTGAGTAAATAACGGAATGAAGGACAGTAACTAATAAGTTCATAAATTGAGTAAATAACGGAATGAAGGACAGTAACTAATAAGTTCATAAATTGAGTAAATAACGGAATGAAGGACAGTAACTAATAAGTTCATAAATTGAGTAAATAACGGAATGAAGGACAGTAACTAATAAGTTCATAAATTGAGTAAATAACGGAATGAAGGACAGTAACTAATAAGTTCATAAATTGAGTAAATAACGGAATGAAGGACAGTAACTAATAAGTTCATAAATTGAGTAAATAACGGAATGAAGGACAGTAACTAATAAGTTCATAAATTGAGTAAATAACGGAATGAAGGACAGTAACTAATAAGTTCATAAATTGAGTAAATAACGGAATGAAGGACAGTAACTAATAAGTTCATAAATTGAGTAAATAACGGAATGAAGGACAGTAACTAATAAGTTCATAAATTGAGTAAATAACGGAATGAAGGACAGTAACTAATAAGTTCATTAATTGAGTAAATAACGGAATGAAGGACAGTAACTAATAAGTTGATTAATTTAGTAAATAATGGAATGAGGAACAGTAATTAATAAGTTGATTAATTTAGTAAATAATGAAATGAGGAACAGTAATTAATAAGTTGATTAATTTAGTAAATAATGGAATGAGGAACAGTAATTAATAAGTTGATTAATTTAGTAAATAATGGAATGAGGAACAGTAATTAATAAGTTGATAAATTTAGTAAATAATGGAATGAGGACAGTAACTAATAAGTTCATAAATTGAGTAAATAACGGAATGAAGGACAGTAACTAATAAGTTCATAAATTGAGTAAATAACGGAATGAAGGACAGTAACTAATAAGTTCATAAATTGAGTAAATAACGGAATGAAGGACAGTAACTAATAAGTTCATAAATTGAGTAAATAACGGAATGAAGGACAGTAACTAATAAGTTCATAAATTGAGTAAATAACGGAATGAAGGACAGTAACTAATAAGTTCATAAATTGAGTAAATAACGGAATGAAGGACAGTAACTAATAAGTTCATAAATTGAGTAAATAACGGAATGAAGGACAGTAACTAATAAGTTCATAAATTGAGTAAATAACGGAATGAAGGACAGTAACTAATAAGTTCATAAATTGAGTGAATAACGGAATGAAGCTTAAACTAATAAGTTCATAAATTGAGTAAATAACGGAATGAAGGACAGTAACTAATAAGTTCATAAATTGAGTAAATAACGGAATGAAGGACAGTAACTAATAAGTTCATAAATTGAGTAAATAACGGAATGAAGGACAGTAACTAATAAGTTCATAAATTGAGTAAATAACGGAATGAAGGACAGTAACTAATAAGTTCATAAATTGAGTAAATAACGGAATGAAGGACAGTAACTAATAAGTTCATAAATTGAGTAAATAACGGAATGAAGGACAGTAACTAATAAGTTCATAAATTGAGTAAATAACGGAATGAAGGACAGTAACTAATAAGTTCATAAATTGAGTAAATAACGGAATGAAGGACAGTAACTAATAAGTTCATAAATTGAGTAAATAACGGAATGAAGGACAGTAACTAATAAGTTCATAAATTGAGTAAATAACGGAATGAAGGACAGTAACTAATAAGTTCATAAATTGAGTAAATAACGGAATGAAGGACAGTAACTAATAAGTTCATAAATTGAGTAAATAACGGAATGAAGGACAGTAACTAATAAGTTGATTAATTTAGTAAATAATGGAATGAGGAACAGTAATTAATAAGTTGATTAATTTAGTAAATAATGAAATGAGGAACAGTAATTAATAAGTTGATTAATTTAGTAAATAATGAAATGAGGAACAGTAATTAATAAGTTGATTAATTTAGTAAATAATGGAATGAGGAACAGTAATTAATAAGTTGATTAATTTAGTAAATAATGGAATGAGGAACAGTAATTAATAAGTTGATAAATTTAGTAAATAATGGAATGAGGACAGTAACTAATAAGTTCATAAATTGAGTAAATAACGGAATGAAGGACAGTAACTAATAAGTTCATAAATTGAGTAAATAACGGAATGAAGGACAGTAACTAATAAGTTCATAAATTGAGTAAATAACGGAATGAAGGACAGTAACTAATAAGTTCATAAATTGAGTAAATAACGGAATGAAGGACAGTAACTAATAAGTTCATAAATTGAGTAAATAACGGAATGAAGGACAGTAACTAATAAGTTCATAAATTGAGTAAATAACGGAATGAAGGACAGTAACTAATAAGTTCATAAATTGAGTAAATAACGGAATGAAGGACAGTAACTAATAAGTTCATAAATTGAGTAAATAACGGAATGAAGGACAGTAACTAATAAGTTCATAAATTGAGTAAATAACGGAATGAAGGACAGTAACTAATAAGTTCATAAATTGAGTAAATAACGGAATGAAGGACAGTAACTAATAAGTTCATAAATTGAGTAAATAACGGAATGAAGGACAGTAACTAATAAGTTCATAAATTGAGTAAATAACGGAATGAAGGACAGTAACTAATAAGTTCATAAATTGAGTAAATAACGGAATGAAGGACAGTAACTAATAAGTTCATAAATTGAGTAAATAACGGAATGAAGGACAGTAACTAATAAGTTCATAAATTGAGTAAATAACGGAATGAAGGACAGTAACTAATAAGTTCATAAATTGAGTAAATAACGGAATGAAGGACAGTAACTAATAAGTTCATAAATTGAGTAAATAACGGAATGAAGGACAGTAACTAATAAGTTCATAAATTGAGTAAATAACGGAATGAAGGACAGTAACTAATAAGTTCATAAATTGAGTAAATAACGGAATGAAGGACAGTAACTAATAAGTTCATAAATTGAGTAAATAACGGAATGAAGGACAGTAACTAATAAGTTCATAAATTGAGTAAATAACGGAATGAAGGACAGTAACTAATAAGTTCATAAATTGAGTAAATAACGGAATGAAGGACAGTAACTAATAAGTTCATAAATTGAGTAAATAACGGAATGAAGGACAGTAACTAATAAGTTCATAAATTGAGTAAATAACGGAATGAAGGACAGTAACTAATAAGTTCATAAATTGAGTAAATAACGGAATGAAGGACAGTAACTAATAAGTTCATTAATTTAGTAAATAATGGAATGAAGGACAGTAATTAATAAGTTGATTAATTTAGTAAATAATGGAATGAGGAACAGTAATTAATAAGTTGATTAATTTAGTAAATAATGAAATGAGGAACAGTAATTAATAAGTTGATTAATTTAGTAAATAATGGAATGAGGAACAGTAATTAATAAGTTGATTAATTTAGTAAATAATGGAATGAGGAACAGTAATTAATAAGTTGATAAATTTAGTAAATAATGGAATGAGAACAGTAACTAATAAGTTCATAAAGTAAATAATGGAATGATGACAGTAACTAATAAGTTCATAAATTGAGTAAATAACGGAATGAAGGACAGTAACTAATAAGTTCATAAATTGAGTAAATAACGGAATGAAGGACAGTAACTAATAAGTTCATAAATTGAGTAAATAACGGAATGAAGGACAGTAACTAATAAGTTCATAAATTGAGTAAATAACGGAATGAAGGACAGTAACTAATAAGTTCATAAATTGAGTAAATAACGGAATGAAGGACAGTAACTAATAAGTTCATAAATTGAGTAAATAACGGAATGAAGGACAGTAACTAATAAGTTCATAAATTGAGTAAATAACGGAATGAAGGACAGTAACTAATAAGTTCATAAATTGAGTAAATAACGGAATGAAGGACAGTAACTAATAAGTTCATAAATTGAGTAAATAACGGAATGAAGGACAGTAACTAATAAGTTCATAAATTGAGTAAATAACGGAATGAAGGACAGTAACTAATAAGTTCATAAATTGAGTAAATAACGGAATGAAGGACAGTAACTAATAAGTTCATAAATTGAGTAAATAACGGAATGAAGGACAGTAACTAATAAGTTCATAAATTGAGTAAATAACGGAATGAAGGACAGTAACTAATAAGTTCATAAATTGAGTAAATAACGGAATGAAGGACAGTAACTAATAAGTTCATAAATTGAGTAAATAACGGAATGAAGAACAGTAACTAATAAGTTCATAAATTGAGTAAATAACGGAATGAAGGACAGTAACTAATAAGTTCATAAATTGAGTAAATAACGGAATGAAGTAACAGTAACTAATAAGTTCATAAATTGAGTAAATAACGGAATGAAGGACAGTAACTAATAAGTTCATAAATTGAGTAAATAACGGAATGAAGGACAGTAACTAATAAGTTCATAAATTGAGTAAATAACGGAATGAAGGACAGTAACTAATAAGTTCATAAATTGAGTAAATAACGGAATGAAGGAACAGTAACTAATAAGTTCATAAATTGAGTAAATAACGGAATGAAGGACAGTAACTAATAAGTTCATAAATTGAGTAAATAACGGAATAGTAATAATAAGTTCATAAATTGAGTAAATGAATGAAGGACAGTAACTAATAAGTTCATAAATTGAGTAAATAACGGAATGAAGGACAGTAACTAATAAGTTCATAAATTGAGTAAATAACGGAATGAAGGACAGTAACTAATAAGTTCATAAATTGAGTAAATAACGGAATGAAGGACAGTAACTAATAAGTTCATAAATTGAGTAAATAACGGAATGAAGGACAGTAACTAATAAGTTCATAAATTGAGTAAATAACGGAATGAAGGACAGTAACTAATAAGTTCATAAATTGAGTAAATAACGGAATGAAGGACAGTAACTAATAAGTTCATAAATTGAGTAAATAACGGAATGAAGGACAGTAACTAATAAGTTCATAAATTGAGTAAATAACGGAATGAAGGACAGTAACTAATAAGTTCATAAATTGAGTAAATAACGGAATGAAGGACAGTAACTAATAAGTTCATAAATTGAGTAAATAACGGAATGAAGGACAGTAACTAATAAGTTCATAAATTGAGTAAATAACGGAATGAAGGACAGTAACTAATAAGTTCATAAATTGAGTAAATAAGAATGAAGGACAGTAACTAATAAGTTCATAAATTGAGTAAATAACGGAATGAAGGACAGTAACTAATAAGTTCATAAATTGAGTAAATAACGGAATGAAGGACAGTAACTAATAAGTTCATAAATTGAGTAAATAACGGAATGAAGGACAGTAACTAATAAGTTCATAAATTGAGTAAATAACGGAATGAAGGACAGTAACTAATAAGTTGATTAATTTAGTAAATAATGGAATGAGGAACAGTAATTAATAAGTTGATTAATTTAGTAAATAATGAAATGAGGAACAGTAATTAATAAGTTGATTAATTTAGTAAATAATGGAATGAGGAACAGTAATTAATAAGTTGATTAATTTAGTAAATAATGGAATGAGGAACAGTAATTAATAAGTTGATTAATTTAGTAAATAATGGAATGAGGAACAGTAATTAATAAGTTGATAAATTTAGTAAATAATGGAATGATGACAGTAACTAATAAGTTCATAAATTGAGTAAATAACGGAATGAAGGACAGTAACTAATAAGTTCATAAATTGAGTAAATAACGGAATGAAGGACAGTAACTAATAAGTTCATAAATTGAGTAAATAACGGAATGAAGGACAGTAACTAATAAGTTCATAAATTGAGTAAATAACGGAATGAAGGACAGTAACTAATAAGTTCATAAATTGAGTAAATAACGGAATGAAGGACAGTAACTAATAAGTTCATAAATTGAGTAAATAACGGAATGAAGGACAGTAACTAATAAGTTCATAAATTGAGTAAATAACGGAATGAAGGACAGTAACTAATAAGTTCATAAATTGAGTAAATAACGGAATGAAGGACAGTAACTAATAAGTTCATAAATTGAGTAAATAACGGAATGAAGGACAGTAACTAATAAGTTCATAAATTGAGTAAATAACGGAATGAAGGACAGTAACTAATAAGTTCATAAATTGAGTAAATAACGGAATGAAGGACAGTAACTAATAAGTTCATAAATTGAGTAAATAACGGAATGAAGGACAGTAACTAATAAGTTCATAAATTGAGTAAATAACGGAATGAAGGACAGTAACTAATAAGTTCATAAATTGAGTAAATAACGGAATGAAGGACAGTAACTAATAAGTTCATAAATTGAGTAAATAACGGAATGAAGGACAGTAACTAATAAGTTCATAAATTGAGTAAATAACGGAATGAAGGACAGTAACTAATAAGTTCATAAATTGAGTAAATAACGGAATGAAGGACAGTAACTAATAAGTTCATAAATTGAGTAAATAACGGAATGAAGGACAGTAACTAATAAGTTCATAAATTGAGTAAATAACGGAATGAAGGACAGTAACTAATAAGTTCATAAATTGAGTAAATAACGGAATGAAGGACAGTAACTAATAAGTTCATAAATTGAGTAAATAACGGAATGAAGGACAGTAACTAATAAGTTGATTAATTTAGTAAATAATGGAATGAGGAACAGTAATTAATAAGTTGATTAATTTAGTAAATAATGGAATGAGGAACAGTAATTAATAAGTTGATTAATTTAGTAAATAATGGAATGAGGAACAGTAATTAATAAGTTGATTAATTTAGTAAATAATGGAATGAGGAACAGTAATTAATAAGTTGATAAATTTAGTAAATAATGGAATGAGGAACAGTAACTAATAAGTTCATAAATTGAGTAAATAATGGAATGAAGGACAGTAACTAATAAGTTCATAAATTGAGTAAATAACGGAATGAAGGACAGTAACTAATAAGTTCATAAATTGAGTAAATAACGGAATGAAGGACAGTAACTAATAAGTTCATAAATTGAGTAAATAACGGAATGAAGGACAGTAACTAATAAGTTCATAAATTGAGTAAATAACGGAATGAAGGACAGTAACTAATAAGTTCATAAATTGAGTAAATAACGGAATGAAGGACAGTAACTAATAAGTTCATAAATTGAGTAAATAACGGAATGAAGGACAGTAACTAATAAGTTCATAAATTGAGTAAATAACGGAATGAAGGACAGTAACTAATAAGTTCATAAATTGAGTAAATAACGGAATGAAGAACAGTAACTAATAAGTTCATAAATTGAGTAAATAACGGAATGAAGGACAGTAACTAATAAGTTCATAAATTGAGTAAATAACGGAATGAAGGACAGTAACTAATAAGTTCATAAATTGAGTAAATAACGGAATGAAGGACAGTAACTAATAAGTTCATAAATTGAGTAAATAACGGAATGAAGGACAGTAACTAATAAGTTCATAAATTGAGTAAATAACGGAATGAAGGACAGTAACTAATAAGTTCATAAATTGAGTAAATAACGGAATGAAGGACAGTAACTAATAAGTTCATAAATTGAGTAAATAACGGAATGAAGGAACAGTAACTAATAAGTTCATAAATTGAGTAAATAACGGAATGAAGGACAGTAACTAATAAGTTCATAAATTGAGTAAATAACGGAATGAAGGACAGTAACTAATAAGTTCATAAATTGAGTAAATAACGGAATGAAGGACAGTAACTAATAAGTTCATAAATTGAGTAAATAACGGAATGAAGGACAGTAACTAATAAGTTCATAAATTGAGTAAATAACGGAATGAAGGACAGTAACTAATAAGTTCATAAATTGAGTAAATAACGGAATGAAGGACAGTAACTAATAAGTTCATAAATTGAGTAAATAACGGAATGAAGGACAGTAACTAATAAGTTCATAAATTGAGTAAATAACGGAATGAAGGACAGTAACTAATAAGTTCATAAATTGAGTAAATAACGGAATGAAGGACAGTAACTAATAAGTTCATAAATTGAGTAAATAACGGAATGAAGGACAGTAACTAATAAGTTCATAAATTGAGTAAATAACGGAATGAAGGACAGTAACTAATAAGTTGATTAATTTAGTAAATAATGGAATGAGGAACAGTAATTAATAAGTTGATTAATTTAGTAAATAATGAAATGAGGAACAGTAATTAATAAGTTGATTAATTTAGTAAATAATGAAATGAGGAACAGTAATTAATAAGTTGATTAATTTAGTAAATAATGGAATGAGGAACAGTAATTAATAAGTTGATTAATTTAGTAAATAATGGAATGAGGAACAGTAATTAATAAGTTGATAAATTTAGTAAATAATGGAATGATGACAGTAACTAATAAGTTCATAAATTGAGTAAATAACGGAATGAAGGACAGTAACTAATAAGTTCATAAATTGAGTAAATAACGGAATGAAGGACAGTAACTAATAAGTTCATAAATTGAGTAAATAACGGAATGAAGGACAGTAACTAATAAGTTCATAAATTGAGTAAATAACGGAATGAAGGACAGTAACTAATAAGTTCATAAATTGAGTAAATAACGGAATGAAGGACAGTAACTAATAAGTTCATAAATTGAGTAAATAACGGAATGAAGGACAGTAACTAATAAGTTCATAAATTGAGTAAATAACGGAATGAAGGACAGTAACTAATAAGTTCATAAATTGAGTAAATAACGGAATGAAGGACAGTAACTAATAAGTTCATAAATTGAGTAAATAACGGAATGAAGGACAGTAACTAATAAGTTCATAAATTGAGTAAATAACGGAATGAAGGACAGTAACTAATAAGTTCATAAATTGAGTAAATAACGGAATGAAGGACAGTAACTAATAAGTTCATAAATTGAGTAAATAACGGAATGAAGGACAGTAACTAATAAGTTCATAAATTGAGTAAATAACGGAATGAAGGAACAGTAACTAATAAGTTCATAAATTGAGTAAATAACGGAATGAAGGACAGTAACTAATAAGTTCATAAATTGAGTAAATAACGGAATGAAGGACAGTAACTAATAAGTTCATAAATTGAGTAAATAACGGAATGAAGAACAGTAACTAATAAGTTCATAAATTGAGTAAATAACGGAATGAAGGACAGTAACTAATAAGTTCATAAATTGAGTAAATAACGGAATGAAGGACAGTAACTAATAAGTTCATAAATTGAGTAAATAACGGAATGAAGGACAGTAACTAATAAGTTCATAAATTGAGTAAATAACGGAATGAAGGACAGTAACTAATAAGTTCATAAATTGAGTAAATAACGGAATGAAGGACAGTGGAAACAGTAAATAAGTTCATAAATTGAGTAAATAACGGAATGAGGAACAGTAACTAATAAGTTCATAAATTTAGTAAATAACGGAATGAGGACAGTAACTAATAAGTTCATAAATTAACTAGTAAATAATTGGAATGAAGGACAGTAACTAATAAGTTCATAAATTGAGTAAATAACGGAATGAAGGACAGTAACTAATAAGTTCATAAATTGAGTAAATAACGGAATGAAGGACAGTAACTAATAAGTTCATAAATTGAGTAAATAACGGAATGAAGGACAGTAACTAATAAGTTCATAAATTGAGTAAATAACGGAATGAAGGACAGTAACTAATAAGTTCATAAATTGAGTAAATAACGGAATGAAGGACAGTAACTAATAAGTTCATAAATTGAGTAAATAACGGAATGAAGGACAGTAACTAATAAGTTCATAAATTGAGTAAATAACGGAATGAAGGACAGTAACTAATAAGTTCATAAATTGAGTAAATAACGGAATGAAGGACAGTAACTAATAAGTTCATAAATTGAGTAAATAACGGAATGAAGGACAGTAACTAATAAGTTCATAAATTGAGTAAATAACGGAATGAAGGACAGTAACTAATAAGTTCATAAATTGAGTAAATAACGGAATGAAGGACAGTAACTAATAAGTTCATAAATTGAGTAAATAACGGAATGAAGGACAGTAACTAATAAGTTCATAAATTGAGTAAATAACGGAATGAAGGACAGTAACTAATAAGTTCATAAATTGAGTAAATAACGGAATGAAGGACAGTAACTAATAAGTTGATTAATTTAGTAAATAATGGAATGAAGGAACAGTAATTAATAAGTTGATTAATTTAGTAAATAATGAAATGAGGAACAGTAATTAATAAGTTGATTAATTTAGTAAATAATGAAATGAGGAACAGTAATTAATAAGTTGATTAATTTAGTAAATAATGGAATGAGGAACAGTAATTAATAAGTTGATTAATTTAGTAAATAATGGAATGAGGAACAGTAATTAATAAGTTGATAAATTAATAGTAAATAATGGAATGATGACAGTAACTAATAAGTTCATAAATTGAGTAAATAACGGAATGAAGGACAGTAACTAATAAGTTCATAAATTGAGTAAATAACGGAATGAAGGACAGTAACTAATAAGTTCATAAATTGAGTAAATAACGGAATGAAGGACAGTAACTAATAAGTTCATAAATTGAGTAAATAACGGAATGAAGGACAGTAACTAATAAGTTCATAAATTGAGTAAATAACGGAATGAAGGACAGTAACTAATAAGTTCATAAATTGAGTAAATAACGGAATGAAGGACAGTAACTAATAAGTTCATAAATTGAGTAAATAACGGAATGAAGGACAGTAACTAATAAGTTCATAAATTGAGTAAATAACGGAATGAAGGACAGTAACTAATAAGTTCATAAATTGAGTAAATAACGGAATGAAGGACAGTAACTAATAAGTTCATAAATTGAGTAAATAACGGAATGAAGGACAGTAACTAATAAGTTCATAAATTGAGTAAATAACGGAATGAAGGACAGTAACTAATAAGTTCATAAATTGAGTAAATAACGGAATGAAGGACAGTAACTAATAAGTTCATAAATTGAGTAAATAACGGAATGAAGGACAGTAACTAATAAGTTCATAAATTGAGTAAATAACGGAATGAAGGACAGTAACTAATAAGTTCATAAATTGAGTAAATAACGGAATGAAGGACAGTAACTAATAAGTTCATAAATTGAGTAAATAACGGAATGAAGGACAGTAACTAATAAGTTCATAAATTGAGTAAATAACGGAATGAAGGACAGTAACTAATAAGTTCATAAATTGAGTAAATAACGGAATGAAGGACAGTAACTAATAAGTTCATAAATTGAGTAAATAACGGAATGAAGAACAGTAACTAATAAGTTCATAAATTGAGTAAATAACGGAATGAAGGACAGTAACTAATAAGTTCATAAATTGAGTAAATAACGGAATGAAGACAGTAACTAATAAGTTCATAAATTGAGTAAATAACGGAATGAAGGACAGTAACTAATAAGTTCATAAATTGAGTAAATAACGGAATGAAGGACAGTAACTAATAAGTTCATAAATTGAGTAAATAACGACAGAATAAGTTCATAAATTGAGTAAATAACGGAATGAAGGACAGTAACTAATAAGTTCATAAATTGAGTAAATAACGGAATGAAGGACAGTAACTAATAAGTTCATAAATTGAGTAAATAACGGAATGAAGGACAGTAACTAATAAGTTCATAAATTGAGTAAATAACGGAATGAAGGACAGTAACTAATAAGTTCATAAATTGAGTAAATAACGGAATGAAGGACAGTAACTAATAAGTTCATAAATTGAGTAAATAACGGAATGAAGGACAGTAACTAATAAGTTCATAAATTGAGTAAATAACGGAATGAAGGAACAGTAACTAATAAGTTGATTAATTTAGTAAATAATGGAATGAGGAACAGTAATTAATAAGTTGATTAATTTAGTAAATAATGGAATGAGGAACAGTAATTAATAAGTTGATTAATTTAGTAAATAATGGAATGAGGAACAGTAATTAATAAGTTGATTAATTTAGTAAATAATGGAATGAGGAACAGTAATTAATAAGTTGATAAATTTAGTAAATAATGGAATGAGGACAGTAACTAATAAGTTCATAAATTGAGTAAATAACGGAATGAAGGACAGTAACTAATAAGTTCATAAATTGAGTAAATAACGGAATGAAGGACAGTAACTAATAAGTTCATAAATTGAGTAAATAACGGAATGAAGGACAGTAACTAATAAGTTCATAAATTGAGTAAATAACGGAATGAAGGACAGTAACTAATAAGTTCATAAATTGAGTAAATAACGGAATGAAGGACAGTAACTAATAAGTTCATAAATTGAGTAAATAACGGAATGAAGGACAGTAACTAATAAGTTCATAAATTGAGTAAATAACGGAATGAAGGACAGTAACTAATAAGTTCATAAATTGAGTAAATAACGGAATGAAGGACAGTAACTAATAAGTTCATAAATTGAGTAAATAACGGAATGAAGGACAGTAACTAATAAGTTCATAAATTGAGTAAATAACGGAATGAAGGACAGTAACTAATAAGTTCATAAATTGAGTAAATAACGGAATGAAGGACAGTAACTAATAAGTTCATAAATTGAGTAAATAACGGAATGAAGGACAGTAACTAATAAGTTCATAAATTGAGTAAATAACGGAATGAAGGTAAATAACAGTAACTAATAAGTTCATAAATTGAGTAAATAACGGAATGAAGGACAGTAACTAATAAGTTCATAAATTGAGTAAATAACGGAATGAAGGACAGTAACTAATAAGTTCAGTTAATTTGAGTAAATAACGGAATGAGGAACAGTAATTAATAAGTTGATTAATTTAGTAAATAATGGAATGAGGAACAGTAATTAATAAGTTGATTAATTTAGTAAATAATGGAATGAGGAACAGTAATTAATAAGTTGATTAATTTAGTAAATAATGGAATGAGGAACAGTAATTAATAAGTTCATAAATTTAGTAAATAATGGAATGAGGACAGTAACTAATAAGTTCATAAATTGAGTAAATAACGGAATGAAGGACAGTAACTAATAAGTTCATAAATTGAGTAAATAACGGAATGAAGGACAGTAACTAATAAGTTCATAAATTGAGTAAATAACGGAATGAAGGACAGTAACTAATAAGTTCATAAATTGAGTAAATAACGGAATGAAGGACAGTAACTAATAAGTTCATAAATTGAGTAAATAACGGAATGAAGGACAGTAACTAATAAGTTCATAAATTGAGTAAATAACGGAATGAAGGACAGTAACTAATAAGTTCATAAATTGAGTAAATAACGGAATGAAGGACAGTAACTAATAAGTTCATAAATTGAGTAAATAACGGAATGAAGGACAGTAACTAATAAGTTCATAAATTGAGTAAATAACGGAATGAAGGACAGTAACTAATAAGTTCATAAATTGAGTAAATAACGGAATGAAGGACAGTAACTAATAAGTTCATAAATTGAGTAAATAACGGAATGAAGGACAGTAACTAATAAGTTCATAAATTGAGTAAATAACGGAATGAAGGACAGTAACTAATAAGTTCATAAATTGAGTAAATAACGGAATGAAGGACAGTAACTAATAAGTTCATAAATTGAGTAAATAACGGAATGAAGGACAGTAACTAATAAGTTCATAAATTGAGTAAATAACGGAATGAAGGACAGTAACTAATAAGTTCATAAATTGAGTAAATAACGGAATGAAGGACAGTAACTAATAAGTTCATAAATTGAGTAAATAACGGAATGAAGGACAGTAACTAATAAGTTCATAAATTGAGTAAATAACGGAATGAAGGACAGTAACTAATAAGTTCATAAATTGAGTAAATAACGGAATGAAGGACAGTAACTAATAAGTTCATAAATTGAGTAAATAACGGAATGAAGGACAGTAACTAATAAGTTCATAAATTGAGTAAATAACGGAATGAAGGACAGTAACTAATAAGTTCATAAATTGAGTAAATAACGGAATGAAGGACAGTAACTAATAAGTTCATAAATTGAGTAAATAACGGAATGAAGACAGTAACTAATAACAGTAACGGAATGAAGGACAGTAACTAATAAGTTCATAAATTGAGTAAATAACGGAATGAAGGACAGTAACTAATAAGTTCATAAATTGAGTAAATAACGGAATGAAGGACAGTAACTAATAAGTTCATAAATTGAGTAAATAACGGAATGAAGGACAGTAACTAATAAGTTCATAAATTGAGTAAATAACGGAATGAAGGACAGTAACTAATAAGTTCATAAATTGAGTAAATAACGGAATGAAGGACAGTAACTAATAAGTTCATAAATTGAGTAAATAACGGAATGAAGGACAGTAACTAATAAGTTCATAAATTGAGTAAATAACGGAATGAAGGACAGTAACTAATAAGTTCATAAATTGAGTAAATAACGGAATGAAGGACAGTAACTAATAAGTTCATAAATTGAGTAAATAACGGAATGAAGGACAGTAACTAATAAGTTCATAAATTGAGTAAATAACGGAATGAAGGACAGTAACTAATAAGTTCATAAATTGAGTAAATAACGGAATGAAGGACAGTAACTAATAAGTTCATAAATTGAGTAAATAACGGAATGAAGGACAGTAACTAATAAGTTCATAAATTGAGTAAATAACGGAATGAAGGACAGTAACTAATAAGTTCATAAATTGAGTAAATAACGGAATGAAGGACAGTAACTAATAAGTTCATAAATTGAGTAAATAACGGAATGAAGGACAGTAACTAATAAGTTCATAAATTGAGTAAATAACGGAATGAAGGACAGTAACTAATAAGTTGATTAATTTAGTAAATAATGGAATGAAGAACAGTAATTAATAAGTTGATTAATTTAGTAAATAATGAAATGAGGAACAGTAATTAATAAGTTGATTAATTTAGTAAATAATGAAATGAGGAACAGTAATTAATAAGTTGATTAATTTAGTAAATAATGGAATGAGGAACAGTAATTAATAAGTTGATTAATTTAGTAAATAATGGAATGAGGAACAGTAATTAATACGTTGATAAATTTAGTAAATAATGGAATGATGACAGTAACTAATAAGTTCATAAATTGAGTAAATAACGGAATGAAGGACAGTAACTAATAAGTTCATAAATTGAGTAAATAACGGAATGAAGGACAGTAACTAATAAGTTCATAAATTGAGTAAATAACGGAATGAAGGACAGTAACTAATAAGTTCATAAATTGAGTAAATAACGGAATGAAGGACAGTAACTAATAAGTTCATAAATTGAGTAAATAACGGAATGAAGGACAGTAACTAATAAGTTCATAAATTGAGTAAATAACGGAATGAAGGACAGTAACTAATAAGTTCATAAATTGAGTAAATAACGGAATGAAGGACAGTAACTAATAAGTTCATAAATTGAGTAAATAACGGAATGAAGGACAGTAACTAATAAGTTCATAAATTGAGTAAATAACGGAATGAAGAACAGTAACTAATAAGTTCATAAATTGAGTAAATAACGGAATGAAGGACAGTAACTAATAAGTTCATAAATTGAGTAAATAACGGAATGAAGGACAGTAACTAATAAGTTCATAAATTGAGTAAATAACGGAATGAAGGACAGTAACTAATAAGTTCATAAATTGAGTAAATAACGGAATGAAGGACAGTAACTAATAAGTTCATAAATTGAGTAAATAACGGAATGAAGGACAGTAACTAATAAGTTCATAAATTGAGTAAATAACGGAATGAAGGACAGTAACTAATAAGTTCATAAATTGAGTAAATAACGGAATGAAGGACAGTAACTAATAAGTTCATAAATTGAGTAAATAACGGAATGAAGGACAGTAACTAATAAGTTCATAAATTGAGTAAATAACGGAATGAAGGACAGTAACTAATAAGTTCATAAATTGAGTAAATAACGGAATGAAGGACAGTAACTAATAAGTTCATAAATTGAGTAAATAACGGAATGAAGGACAGTAACTAATAAGTTCATAAATTGAGTAAATAACGGAATGAAGGACAGTAACTAATAAGTTCATAAATTGAGTAAATAACGGAATGAAGGACAGTAACTAATAAGTTCATAAATTGAGTAAATAACGGAATGAAGGACAGTAACTAATAAGTTCATAAATTGAGTAAATAACGGAATGAAGGACAGTAACTAATAAGTTCATAAATTGAGTAAATAACGGAATGAAGGACAGTAACTAATAAGTTCATAAATTGAGTAAATAACGGAATGAAGGACAGTAACTAATAAGTTCATAAATTGAGTAAATAACGGAATGAAGGACAGTAACTAATAAGTTCATAAATTGAGTAAATAACGGAATGAAGGACAGTAACTAATAAGTTCATAAATTGAGTAAATAACGGAATGAAGGACAGTAACTAATAAGTTCATAAATTGAGTAAATAACGGAATGAAGGACAGTAACTAATAAGTTCATTAATTTAGTAAATAATGGAATGAGGAACAGTAATTAATAAGTTGATTAATTTAGTAAATAATGAAATGAGGAACAGTAATTAATAAGTTGATTAATTTAGTAAATAATGAAATGAGGAACAGTAATTAATAAGTTGATTAATTTAGTAAATAATGGAATGAGGAACAGTAATTAATAAGTTGATTAATTTAGTAAATAATGGAATGAGGAACAGTAATTAATAAGTTCATAAATTTAGTAAATAATGGAATGATGACAGTAACTAATAAGTTCATAAATTGAGTAAATAACGGAATGAAGGACAGTAACTAATAAGTTCATAAATTGAGTAAATAACGGAATGAAGGACAGTAACTAATAAGTTCATAAATTGAGTAAATAACGGAATGAAGGACAGTAACTAATAAGTTCATAAATTGAGTAAATAACGGAATGAAGGACAGTAACTAATAAGTTCATAAATTGAGTAAATAACGGAATGAAGGACAGTAACTAATAAGTTCATAAATTGAGTAAATAACGGAATGAAGGACAGTAACTAATAAGTTCATAAATTGAGTAAATAACGGAATGAAGGACAGTAACTAATAAGTTCATAAATTGAGTAAATAACGGAATGAAGGACAGTAACTAATAAGTTCATAAATTGAGTAAATAACGGAATGAAGGACAGTAACTAATAAGTTCATAAATTGAGTAAATAACGGAATGAAGGACAGTAACTAATAAGTTCATAAATTGAGTAAATAACGGAATGAAGGACAGTAACTAATAAGTTCATAAATTGAGTAAATAACGGAATGAAGGACAGTAACTAATAAGTTCATAAATTGAGTAAATAACGGAATGAAGGACAGTAACTAATAAGTTCATAAATTGAGTAAATAACGGAATGAAGGACAGTAACTAATAAGTTCATAAATTGAGTAAATAACGGAATGAAGGACAGTAACTAATAAGTTCATAAATTGAGTAAATAACGGAATGAAGGACAGTAACTAATAAGTTCATAAATTGAGTAAATAACGGAATGAAGGACAGTAACTAATAAGTTCATAAATTGAGTAAATAACGGAATGAAGGACAGTAACTAATAAGTTCATAAATTGAGTAAATAACGGAATGAAGGACAGTAACTAATAAGTTCATAAATTGAGTAAATAACGGAATGAAGGACAGTAACTAATAAGTTCATAAATTGAGTAAATAACGGAATGAAGGACAGTAACTAATAAGTTCATAAATTGAGTAAATAACGGAATGAAGGACAGTAACTAATAAGTTCATAAATTGAGTAAATAACGGAATGAAGGACAGTAACTAATAAGTTCATAAATTGAGTAAATAACGGAATGAAGGACAGTAACTAATAAGTTCATAAATTGAGTAAATAACGGAATGAAGGACAGTAACTAATAAGTTCATAAATTGAGTAAATAACGGAATGAAGGACAGTAACTAATAAGTTCATAAATTGAGTAAATAACGGAATGAAGGACAGTAACTAATAAGTTCATAAATTGAGTAAATAACGGAATGAAGGACAGTAACTAATAAGTTCATAAATTGAGTAAATAACGGAATGAAGGACAGTAACTAATAAGTTCATAAATTGAGTAAATAACGGAATGAAGGACAGTAACTAATAAGTTCATAAATTGAGTAAATAACGGAATGAAGGACAGTAACTAATAAGTTCATAAATTGAGTAAATAACGGAATGAAGGACAGTAACTAATAAGTTCATAAATTGAGTAAATAACGGAATGAAGGACAGTAACTAATAAGTTCATAAATTGAGTAAATAACGGAATGAAGGACAGTAACTAATAAGTTCATAAATTGAGTAAATAACGGAATGAAGGACAGTAACTAATAAGTTCATAAATTGAGTAAATAACGGAATGAAGGACAGTAACTAATAAGTTCATAAATTGAGTAAATAACGGAATGAAGGACAGTAACTAATAAGTTCATAAATTGAGTAAATAACGGAATGAAGGACAGTAACTAATAAGTTCATAAATTGAGTAAATAACGGAATGAAGGACAGTAACTAATAAGTTCATAAATTGAGTAAATAACGGAATGAAGGACAGTAACTAATAAGTTCATAAATTGAGTAAATAACGGAATGAAGGACAGTAACTAATAAGTTCATAAATTGAGTAAATAACGGAATGAAGGACAGTAACTAATAAGTTCATAAATTGAGTAAATAACGGAATGAAGGACAGTAACTAATAAGTTCATAAATTGAGTAAATAACGGAATGAAGGACAGTAACTAATAAGTTCATAAATTGAGTAAATAACGGAATGAAGGACAGTAACTAATAAGTTCATAAATTGAGTAAATAACGGAATGAAGGACAGTAACTAATAAGTTCATAAATTGAGTAAATAACGGAATGAAGGACAGTAACTAATAAGTTCATAAATTGAGTAAATAACGGAATGAAGGACAGTAACTAATAAGTTCATAAATTGAGTAAATAACGGAATGAGGACAGTAACTAATAAGTTCATAAATTGAGTAAATAACGGAATGAAGGACAGTAACTAATAAGTTCATAAATTGAGTAAATAACGGAATGAAGGACAGTAACTAATAAGTTCATAAATTGAGTAAATAACGGAATGAAGGACAGTAACTAATAAGTTCATAAATTGAGTAAATAACGGAATGAAGGACAGTAACTAATAAGTTCATAAATTGAGTAAATAACGGAATGAAGGACAGTAACTAATAAGTTCATAAATTGAGTAAATAACGGAATGAAGGACAGTAACTAATAAGTTCATAAATTGAGTAAATAACGGAATGAAGGACAGTAACTAATAAGTTCATAAATTGAGTAAATAACGGAATGAAGGACAGTAACTAATAAGTTCATAAATTGAGTAAATAACGGAATGAAGGACAGTAACTAATAAGTTGATTAATTTAGTAAATAATGGAATGAGAACAGTAATTAATAAGTTGATTAATTTAGTAAATAATGAAATGAGGAACAGTAATTAATAAGTTGATTAATTTAGTAAATAATGAAATGAGGAACAGTAATTAATAAGTTGATTAATTTAGTAAATAATGGAATGAGGAACAGTAATTAATAAGTTGATTAATTTAGTAAATAATGGAATGAGGAACAGTAATTAATAAGTTCATAAATTTAGTAAATAATGGAATGAAGGACAGTAACTAATAAGTTCATAAATTGAGTAAATAACGGAATGAAGGACAGTAACTAATAAGTTCATAAATTGAGTAAATAACGGAATGAAGGACAGTAACTAATAAGTTCATAAATTGAGTAAATAACGGAATGAAGGACAGTAACTAATAAGTTCATAAATTGAGTAAATAACGGAATGAAGGACAGTAACTAATAAGTTCATAAATTGAGTAAATAACGGAATGAAGGACAGTAACTAATAAGTTCATAAATTGAGTAAATAACGGAATGAAGGACAGTAACTAATAAGTTCATAAATTGAGTAAATAACGGAATGAGGAACAGTAATTAATAAGTTGATTAATTTAGTAAATAATGGAATGAAGGACACAGTAAGTTAATAAGTTGATTAAATTGAAGGACAGTAACTAGTAAATAATTGGTAAATGAAGGAACAGTAACTAATAAGTTCATAATTTAGTAAATAACGGAATGAAGGACAGTAACTAATAAGTTCATAAATTGAGTAAATAACGGAATGAAGGACAGTAACTAATAAGTTCATAAATTGAGTAAATAACGGAATGAAGGACAGTAACTAATAAGTTCATAAATTGAGTAAATAACGGAATGAAGGACAGTAACTAATAAGTTCATAAATTGAGTAAATAACGGAATGAAGGACAGTAACTAATAAGTTCATAAATTGAGTAAATAACGGAATGAAGGACAGTAACTAATAAGTTCATAAATTGAGTAAATAACGGAATGAAGGACAGTAACTAATAAGTTCATAAATTGAGTAAATAACGGAATGAAGGACAGTAACTAATAAGTTCATAAATTGAGTAAATAACGGAATGAAGGACAGTAACTAATAAGTTCATAAATTGAGTAAATAACGGAATGAAGGACAGTAACTAATAAGTTCATAAATTGAGTAAATAACGGAATGAAGGACAGTAACTAATAAGTTCATAAATTGAGTAAATAACGGAATGAAGGACAGTAACTAATAAGTTCATAAATTGAGTAAATAACGGAATGAAGGACAGTAACTAATAAGTTCATAAATTGAGTAAATAACGGAATGAAGGACAGTAACTAATAAGTTCATAAATTGAGTAAATAACGGAATGAAGGACAGTAACTAATAAGTTCATAAATTGAGTAAATAACGGAATGAAGGACAGTAACTAATAAGTTCATAAATTGAGTAAATAACGGAATGAAGGACAGTAACTAATAAGTTCATAAATTGAGTAAATAACGGAATGAAGGACAGTAACTAATAAGTTCATAAATTGAGTAAATAACGGAATGAAGGACAGTAACTAATAAGTTCATAAATTGAGTAAATAACGGAATGAAGGACAGTAACTAATAAGTTCATAAATTGAGTAAATAACGGAATGAAGGACAGTAACTAATAAGTTCATAAATTGAGTAAATAACGGAATGAAGGACAGTAACTAATAAGTTCATAAATTGAGTAAATAACGGAATGAAGGACAGTAACTAATAAGTTCATAAATTGAGTAAATAACGGAATGAAGGACAGTAACTAATAAGTTGATTAATTTAGTAAATAATGGAATGAGGAACAGTAATTAATAAGTTGATTAATTTAGTAAATAATGAAATGAGGAACAGTAATTAATAAGTTGATTAATTTAGTAAATAATGGAATGAGGAACAGTAATTAATAAGTTGATTAATTTAGTAAATAATGGAATGAGGAACAGTAATTAATAAGTTGATTAATTTAGTAAATAATGGAATGAGGAACAGTAATTAATAAGTTGATAAATTTAGTAAATAATGGAATGAGGACAGTAACTAATAAGTTCATAAATTGAGTAAATAACGGAATGAAGGACAGTAACTAATAAGTTCATAAATTGAGTAAATAACGGAATGAAGGACAGTAACTAATAAGTTCATAAATTGAGTAAATAACGGAATGAAGGACAGTAACTAATAAGTTCATAAATTGAGTAAATAACGGAATGAAGGACAGTAACTAATAAGTTCATAAATTGAGTAAATAACGGAATGAAGGACAGTAACTAATAAGTTCATAAATTGAGTAAATAACGGAATGAAGGACAGTAACTAATAAGTTCATAAATTGAGTAAATAACGGAATGAAGGACAGTAACTAATAAGTTCATAAATTGAGTAAATAACGGAATGAAGAACAGTAACTAATAAGTTCATAAATTGAGTAAATAACGGAATGAAGGACAGTAACTAATAAGTTCATAAATTGAGTAAATAACGGAATGAAGGACAGTAACTAATAAGTTCATAAATTGAGTAAATAACGGAATGAAGGACAGTAACTAATAAGTTCATAAATTGAGTAAATAACGGAATGAAGGACAGTAACTAATAAGTTCATAAATTGAGTAAATAACGGAATGAAGGACAGTAACTAATAAGTTCATAAATTGAGTAAATAACGGAATGAAGGACAGTAACTAATAAGTTCATAAATTGAGTAAATAACGGAATGAAGGACAGTAACTAATAAGTTCATAAATTGAGTAAATAACGGAATGAAGGACAGTAACTAATAAGTTCATAAATTGAGTAAATAACGGAATGAAGGACAGTAACTAATAAGTTCATAAATTGAGTAAATAACGGAATGAAGGACAGTAACTAATAAGTTCATAAATTGAGTAAATAACGGAATGAAGGACAGTAACTAATAAGTTCATAAATTGAGTAAATAACGGAATGAAGGACAGTAACTAATAAGTTCATAAATTGAGTAAATAACGGAATGAAGGACAGTAACTAATAAGTTGATTAATTTAGTAAATAATGGAATGAGGAACAGTAATTAATAAGTTGATTAATTTAGTAAATAATGAAATGAGGAACAGTAATTAATAAGTTGATTAATTTAGTAAATAATGAAATGAGGAACAGTAATTAATAAGTTGATTAATTTAGTAAATAATGGAATGAGGAACAGTAATTAATAAGTTGATTAATTTAGTAAATAATGGAATGAGGAACAGTAATTAATACGTTGATAAATTTAGTAAATAATGGAATGATGACAGTAACTAATAAGTTCATAAATTGAGTAAATAACGGAATGAAGGACAGTAACTAATAAGTTCATAAATTGAGTAAATAACGGAATGAAGGACAGTAACTAATAAGTTCATAAATTGAGTAAATAACGGAATGAAGGACAGTAACTAATAAGTTCATAAATTGAGTAAATAACGGAATGAAGGACAGTAACTAATAAGTTCATAAATTGAGTAAATAACGGAATGAAGGACAGTAACTAATAAGTTCATAAATTGAGTAAATAACGGAATGAAGGACAGTAACTAATAAGTTCATAAATTGAGTAAATAACGGAATGAAGGACAGTAACTAATAAGTTCATAAATTGAGTAAATAACGGAATGAAGAACAGTAACTAATAAGTTCATAAATTGAGTAAATAACGGAATGAAGGACAGTAACTAATAAGTTCATAAATTGAGTAAATAACGGAATGAAGGACAGTAACTAATAAGTTCATAAATTGAGTAAATAACGGAATGAAGGACAGTAACTAATAAGTTCATAAATTGAGTAAATAACGGAATGAAGGACAGTAACTAATAAGTTCATAAATTGAGTAAATAACGGAATGAAGGACAGTAACTAATAAGTTCATAAATTGAGTAAATAACGGAATGAAGGACAGTAACTAATAAGTTCATAAATTGAGTAAATAACGGAATGAAGGACAGTAACTAATAAGTTCATAAATTGAGTAAATAACGGAATGAAGGACAGTAACTAATAAGTTCATAAATTGAGTAAATAACGGAATGAAGGACAGTAACTAATAAGTTCATAAATTGAGTAAATAACGGAATGAAGGACAGTAACTAATAAGTTCATAAATTGAGTAAATAACGGAATGAAGGACAGTAACTAATAAGTTCATAAATTGAGTAAATAACGGAATGAAGGACAGTAACTAATAAGTTCATAAATTGAGTAAATAACGGAATGAAGGACAGTAACTAATAAGTTCATAAATTGAGTAAATAACGGAATGAAGGACAGTAACTAATAAGTTCATAAATTGAGTAAATAACGGAATGAAGGACAGTAACTAATAAGTTCATAAATTGAGTAAATAACGGAATGAAGGACAGTAACTAATAAGTTCATAAATTGAGTAAATAACGGAATGAAGGACAGTAACTAATAAGTTCATAAATTGAGTAAATAACGGAATGAAGGACAGTAACTAATAAGTTCATAAATTGAGTAAATAACGGAATGAAGGACAGTAACTAATAAGTTCATAAATTGAGTAAATAACGGAATGAAGGACAGTAACTAATAAGTTCATAAATTGAGTAAATAACGGAATGAAGGACAGTAACTAATAAGTTCATAAATTGAGTAAATAACGGAATGAAGGACAGTAACTAATAAGTTCATAAATTGAGTAAATAACGGAATGAAGGACAGTAACTAATAAGTTCATAAATTGAGTAAATAACGGAATGAGGACAGTAACTAATAAGTTCATAAATTTAGTAAATAACGGAATGAAGGACAGTAACTAATAAGTTCATAAATTGAGTAAATAACGGAATGAAGGACAGTAACTAATAAGTTCATAAATTGAGTAAATAACGGAATGAAGGACAGTAACTAATAAGTTCATAAATTGAGTAAATAACGGAATGAAGGACAGTAACTAATAAGTTCATAAATTGAGTAAATAACGGAATGAAGGACAGTAACTAATAAGTTCATAAATTGAGTAAATAACGGAATGAAGGACAGTAACTAATAAGTTCATAAATTGAGTAAATAACGGAATGAAGGACAGTAACTAATAAGTTCATAAATTGAGTAAATAACGGAATGAAGGACAGTAACTAATAAGTTCATAAATTGAGTAAATAACGGAATGAAGGACAGTAACTAATAAGTTCATAAATTGAGTAAATAACGGAATGAAGGACAGTAACTAATAAGTTCATAAATTGAGTAAATAACGGAATGAAGGACAGTAACTAATAAGTTCATAAATTGAGTAAATAACGGAATGAAGGACAGTAACTAATAAGTTCATAAATTGAGTAAATAACGGAATGAAGGACAGTAACTAATAAGTTCATAAATTGAGTAAATAACGGAATGAAGAACAGTAACTAATAAGTTCATAAATTGAGTAAATAACGGAATGAAGGACAGTAACTAATAAGTTCATAAATTGAGTAAATAACGGAATGAAGGACAGTAACTAATAAGTTCATAAATTGAGTAAATAACGGAATGAAGGACAGTAACTAATAAGTTCATAAATTGAGTAAATAACGGAATGAAGGACAGTAACTAATAAGTTCATAAATTGAGTAAATAACGGAATGAAGGACAGTAACTAATAAGTTCATAAATTGAGTAAATAACGGAATGAAGGACAGTAACTAATAAGTTCATAAATTGAGTAAATAACGGAATGAAGGACAGTAACTAATAAGTTCATAAATTGAGTAAATAACGGAATGAAGGACAGTAACTAATAAGTTCATAAATTGAGTAAATAACGGAATGAAGGACAGTAACTAATAAGTTGATTAATTTAGTAAATAATGGAATGAGGAACAGTAATTAATAAGTTGATTAATTTAGTAAATAATGAAATGAGGAACAGTAATTAATAAGTTGATTAATTTAGTAAATAATGAAATGAGGAACAGTAATTAATAAGTTGATTAATTTAGTAAATAATGGAATGAGGAACAGTAATTAATAAGTTGATTAATTTAGTAAATAATGGAATGAGGAACAGTAATTAATACGTTGATAAATTTAGTAAATAATGGAATGATGACAGTAACTAATAAGTTCATAAATTGAGTAAATAACGGAATGAAGGACAGTAACTAATAAGTTCATAAATTGAGTAAATAACGGAATGAAGGACAGTAACTAATAAGTTCATAAATTGAGTAAATAACGGAATGAAGGACAGTAACTAATAAGTTCATAAATTGAGTAAATAACGGAATGAAGGACAGTAACTAATAAGTTCATAAATTGAGTAAATAACGGAATGAAGGACAGTAACTAATAAGTTCATAAATTGAGTAAATAACGGAATGAAGGACAGTAACTAATAAGTTCATAAATTGAGTAAATAACGGAATGAAGAACAGTAACTAATAAGTTCATAAATTGAGTAAATAACGGAATGAAGGACAGTAACTAATAAGTTCATAAATTGAGTAAATAACGGAATGAAGGACAGTAACTAATAAGTTCATAAATTGAGTAAATAACGGAATGAAGGACAGTAACTAATAAGTTCATAAATTGAGTAAATAACGGAATGAAGGACAGTAACTAATAAGTTCATAAATTGAGTAAATAACGGAATGAAGGACAGTAACTAATAAGTTCATAAATTGAGTAAATAACGGAATGAAGGACAGTAACTAATAAGTTCATAAATTGAGTAAATAACGGAATGAAGGACAGTAACTAATAAGTTCATAAATTGAGTAAATAACGGAATGAAGGACAGTAACTAATAAGTTCATAAATTGAGTAAATAACGGAATGAAGGACAGTAACTAATAAGTTCATAAATTGAGTAAATAACGGAATGAAGGACAGTAACTAATAAGTTCATAAATTGAGTAAATAACGGAATGAAGGACAGTAACTAATAAGTTCATAAATTGAGTAAATAACGGAATGAAGGACAGTAACTAATAAGTTCATAAATTGAGTAAATAACGGAATGAAGGACAGTAACTAATAAGTTCATAAATTGAGTAAATAACGGAATGAAAAACAGTAACTAATAAGTTCATAAATTGAGTAAATAACGGAATAAAGGACAGTAACTAATAAGTTCATAAATTGAGTAAATAACGGAATGAAGGACAGTAACTAATAAGTTCATAAATTGAGTAAATAACGGAATGAAGGACAGTAACTAATAAGTTCATAAATTGAGTAAATAACGGAATGAAGGACAGTAACTAATAAGTTCATAAATTGAGTAAATAACGGAATGAATGAACAGTAACTAATAAGTTCATAAATTGAGTAAATAACGGAATGAAGGACAGTAACTAATAAGTTCATAAATTGAGTAAATAACGGAATGAAGGACAGTAACTAATAAGTTCATAAATTGAGTAAATAACGGAATGAAGGACAGTAACTAATAAGTTCATAAACTGAGTAAATAACGGAATGAAACACAGTAACTAATAAGTTCATAAATTGAGTAAATAACGGAATGAAGGACAGTAAGTAATAAGTTCATAAATTGAGTAAATAACGGAATGAGGACAGTAACTAATAAGTTGATAAATTTAGTAAATAATGGAATGATGACAGTAACTAATAAGTTCATAAATTGAGTAAATAACGGAATGAAGGACAGTAACTAATAAGTTCATAAATTGAGTAAATAACGGAATGAAGGACAGTAACTAATAAGTTCATAAATTGAGTAAATAACGGAATGAAGGACAGTAACTAATAAGTTCATAAATTGAGTAAATAACGGAATGAAGGACAGTAACTAATAAGTTCATAAATTGAGTAAATAACGGAATGAAGGACAGTAACTAATAAGTTCATAAATTGAGTAAATAACGGAATGAAGAGACAGTAACTAATAAGTTCATAAATTGAGTAAATAACGGAATGAAGGACAGTAACTAATAAGTTCATAAATTGAGTAAATAACGGAATGAAGGACAGTAACTAATAAGTTCATAAATTGAGTAAATAACGGAATGAAGGACAGTAACTAATAAGTTCATAAATTGAGTAAATAACGGAATGAAGGACAGTAACTAATAAGTTCATAAATTGAGTAAATAACGGAATGAAGGACAGTAACTAATAAGTTCATAAATTGAGTAAATAACGGAATGAAGGACAGTAACTAATAAGTTCATAAATTGAGTAAATAACGGAATGAAGGACAGTAACTAATAAGTTCATAAATTGAGTAAATAACGGAATGAAGGACAGTAACTAATAAGTTCATAAATTGAGTAAATAACGGAATGAAGGACAGTAACTAATAAGTTGATTAATTTAGTAAATAATGGAATGAGGAACAGTAATTAATAAGTTGATTAATTTAGTAAATAATGAAATGAGGAACAGTAATTAATAAGTTGATTAATTTAGTAAATAATGAAATGAGGAACAGTAATTAATAAGTTGATTAATTTAGTAAATAATGGAATGAGGAACAGTAATTAATAAGTTGATTAATTTAGTAAATAATGGAATGAGGAACAGTAATTAATACGTTGATAAATTTAGTAAATAATGGAATGATGATCAGTAACTAATAAGTTCATAAATTGAGTAAATAACGGAATGAAGGACAGTAACTAATAAGTTCATAAATTGAGTAAATAACGGAATGAAGGACAGTAACTAATAAGTTCATAAATTGAGTAAATAACGGAATGAAGGACAGTAACTAATAAGTTCATAAATTGAGTAAATAACGGAATGAAGGACAGTAACTAATAAGTTCATAAATTGAGTAAATAACGGAATGAAGGACAGTAACTAATAAGTTCATAAATTGAGTAAATAACGGAATGAAGGACAGTAACTAATAAGTTGATTAATTTAGTAAATAATGGAATGAGGAACAGTAATTAATAAGTTGATTAATTTAGTAAATAATGAAATGAGGAACAGTAATTAATAAGTTGATTAATTTAGTAAATAATGGAATGAGGAACAGTAATTAATACGTTGATAAATTTAGTAAATAATGGAATGATGACAGTAACTAATGAGTTCATAAATTGAGTAAATAACGGAATGAAGGACAGTAACTAATAAGTTCATAAATTGAGTAAATAACGGAATGAAGGACAGTAACTAATAAGTTCATAAATTGAGTAAATAACGGAATGAAGGACAGTAACTAATAAGTTCATAAATTGAGTAAATAACGGAATGAATGAACAGTAACTAATAAGTTCATAAATTGAGTAAATAACGGAATGAAGGACAGTAACTAATAAGTTCATAAATTGAGTAAATAACGGAATGAAGGACAGTAACTAATAAGTTCATAAATTGAGTGAATAACGGAATGATGAGCAGAAACTAATAAGTTCATAAATTGAGTAAATAACTGAATGAAGGACAGTAACTAATAAGTTCATAAATTGAGTAAATAACGGAATGAAGGACAGTAACTAATAAGTTCATAAATTGAGTAAATAACGGAATGAAGGACAGTAACTAATAAGTTCATAAATTGAGTAAATAACGGAATGAAGGACAGTAACTAATAAGTTCATAAATTGAGTAAATAACGGAATGAAGGACAGTAACTAATAAGTTCATAAATTGAGTAAATAACGGAATGAAGGACAGTAACTAATAAGTTCATAAATTGAGTAAATAACGGAATGAAGGACAGTAACTAATAAGTTCATAAATTGAGTAAATAACGGAATGAAGGACAGTAACTAATAAGTTCATAAATTGAGTAAATAACGGAATGAAGGACAGTAACTAATAAGTTCATAAATTGAGTAAATAACGGAATGAAGGACAGTAACTAATAAGTTCATAAATTGAGTAAATAACGGAATGAAGGACAGTAACTAATAAGTTCATAAATTGAGTAAATAACGGAATGAAGGACAGTAACTAATAAGTTCATAAATTGAGTAAATAACGGAATGAAGGACAGTAACTAATAAGTTCATAAATTGAGTAAATAACGGAATGAAGGACAGTAACTAATAAGTTCATAAATTGAGTAAATAACGGAATGAAGGACAGTAACTAATAAGTTCATTAATTGAGTAAATAATGGAATGAGGAACAGTAACTAATAAGTTGATTAATTTAGTAAATAATGGAAATGAGGAACAGTAATTAATAAGTTGATTAATTTAGTAAATAATGGAATGAGGAACAGTAATTAATAAGTTGATTAATTTAGTAAATAATGGAATGAGGAACAGTAATTAATAAGTTGATTAATTTAGTAAATAATGGAATGAGAACAGTAACTAATAAGTTCATTAATTTAGTAAATAACGGAATGAGGAACAGTAACTAATAAGTTCATAAATTGAGTAAATAATGGAATGATGACAGTAACTAATAAGTTCATAAATTGAGTAAATAACGGAATGAAGGACAGTAACTAATAAGTTCATAAATTGAGTAAATAACGGAATGAAGGACAGTAACTAATAAGTTCATAAATTGAGTAAATAACGGAATGAAGGACAGTAACTAATAAGTTCATAAATTGAGTAAATAACGGAATGAAGGACAGTAACTAATAAGTTCATAAATTGAGTAAATAACGGAATGAAGGACAGTAACTAATAAGTTCATAAATTGAGTAAATAACGGAATGAAGGACAGTAACTAATAAGTTCATAAATTGAGTAAATAACGGAATGAAGGACAGTAACTAATAAGTTCATAAATTGAGTAAATAACGGAATGAAGGACAGTAACTAATAAGTTCATAAATTGAGTAAATAACGGAATGAAGGACAGTAACTAATAAGTTCATAAATTGAGTAAATAACGGAATGAAGGACAGTAACTAATAAGTTCATAAATTGAGTAAATAACGGAATGAAGGACAGTAACTAATAAGTTCATAAATTGAGTAAATAACGGAATGAAGGACAGTAACTAATAAGTTCATAAATTGAGTAAATAACGGAATGAAGGACAGTAACTAATAAGTTCATAAATTGAGTAAATAACGGAATGAAGGACAGTAACTAATAAGTTCATAAATTGAGTAAATAACGGAATGAAGGACAGTAACTAATAAGTTCATAAATTGAGTAAATAACGGAATGAA
This sequence comes from Tachypleus tridentatus, assembly GCF_004210375.1. Lineage (NCBI taxonomy): Eukaryota > Metazoa > Arthropoda > Merostomata > Xiphosura > Limulidae > Tachypleus > Tachypleus tridentatus. Next base: position 2,757,964 of record NW_027467777.1, read on the forward strand.
GGACAGTAACTAATAAGTTCATAAATTGAGTAAATAACGGAATGAAGGACAGTAACTAATAAGTTCATAAATTGAGTAAATAACGGAATGAAGGACAGTAACTAATAAGTTCATAAATTGAGTAAATAACGGAATGAAGGACAGTAACTAATAAGTTCATTAATTTAGTAAATAATGGAATGAGGAACAGTAACTAATAAGTTGATTAATTTAGTAAATAATGGAATGAGGAACAGTAATTAATAAGTTGATTAATTTAGTAAATAATGGAATGAAGAACAGTAACTAATAAGTTCATAAATTTAGTAAATAATGGAAATGAGGACAGTAACTAATAAGTTCATAAATTGAGTAAATAACGGAATGAAGGACAGTAACTAATAAGTTCATAAATTGAGTAAATAACGGAATGAAGGACAGTAACTAATAAGTTCATAAATTGAGTAAATAACGGAATGAAGGACAGTAACTAATAAGTTCATAAATTGAGTAAATAACGGAATGAAGGACAGTAACTAATAAGTTCATAAATTGAGTAAATAACGGAATGAAGGACAGTAACTAATAAGTTCATAAATTGAGTAAATAACGGAATGAAGGACAGTAACTAATAAGTTCATAAATTGAGTAAATAACGGAATGAAGGACAGTAACTAATAAGTTCATAAATTGAGTAAATAACGGAATGAAGGACAGTAACTAATAAGTTCATTAATTTAGTAAATAATGGAATGAGGAACAGTAATTAATAAGTTGATTAATTTAGTAAATAATGAAATGAGGAACAGTAATTAATAAGTTGATTAATTTAGTAAATAATGAAATGAGGAACAGTAATTAATAAGTTGATTAATTTAGTAAATAATGGAATGAGGAACAGTAATTAATAAGTTGATTAATTTAGTAAATAATGGAATGAGGAACAGTAATTAATACGTTGATAAATTTAGTAAATAATGGAATGATGACAGTAACTAATAAGTTCATAAATTGAGTAAATAACGGAATGAAGGACAGTAACTAATAAGTTCATAAATTGAGTAAATAACGGAATGAAGGACAGTAACTAATAAGTTCATAAATTGAGTAAATAACGGAATGAAGGACAGTAACTAATAAGTTCATAAATTGAGTAAATAACGGAATGAAGGACAGTAACTAATAAGTTCATAAATTGAGTAAATAACGGAATGAAGGACAGTAACTAATAAGTTCATAAATTGAGTAAATAACGGAATGAAGGACAGTAACTAATAAGTTCATAAATTGAGTAAATAACGGAATGAAGGACAGTAACTAATAAGTTCATAAATTGAGTAAATAACGGAATGAAGGACAGTAACTAATAAGTTCATAAATTGAGTAAATAACGGAATGAAGGACAGTAACTAATAAGTTCATAAATTGAGTAAATAACGGAATGAAGGACAGTAACTAATAAGTTCATAAATTGAGTAAATAACGGAATGAAGGACAGTAACTAATAAGTTCATAAATTGAGTAAATAACGGAATGAAGGACAGTAACTAATAAGTTCATAAATTGAGTAAATAACGGAATGAAGGACAGTAACTAATAAGTTCATAAATTGAGTAAATAACGGAATGAAGGACAGTAACTAATAAGTTCATAAATTGAGTAAATAACGGAATGAAGGACAGTAACTAATAAGTTCATAAATTGAGTAAATAACGGAATGAAGGACAGTAACTAATAAGTTCATAAATTGAGTAAATAACGGAATGAAGGACAGTAACTAATAAGTTCATAAATTGAGTAAATAACGGAATGAAGGACAGTAACTAATAAGTTCATAAATTGAGTAAATAACGGAATGAGGACAGTAACTAATAAGTTCATAAATTGAGTAAATAATGGAATGAAGGACAGTAACTAATAAGTTCATAAATTGAGTAAATAACGGAATGAAGGACAGTAACTAATAAGTTCATAAATTGAGTAAATAACGGAATGAAGGACAGTAACTAATAAGTTCATAAATTGAGTAAATAACGGAATGAAGGACAGTAACTAATAAGTTCATAAATTGAGTAAATAACGGAATGAAGGACAGTAACTAATAAGTTCATAAATTGAGTAAATAACGGAATGAAGGACAGTAACTAATAAGTTCATAAATTGAGTAAATAACGGAATGAGGACAGTAACTAATAAGTTCATAAATTGAGTAAATAACGGAATGAAGGACAGTAACTAATAAGTTCATAAATTGAGTAAATAACGGAATGAAGGACAGTAACTAATAAGTTCATAAATTGAGTAAATAACGGAATGAAGGACAGTAACTAATAAGTTCATAAATTGAGTAAATAACGGAATGAAGGACAGTAACTAATAAGTTCATAAATTGAGTAAATAACGGAATGAAGGACAGTAACTAATAAGTTCATAAATTGAGTAAATAACGGAATGAAGGACAGTAACTAATAAGTTCATAAATTGAGTAAATAACGGAATGAAGGACAGTAACTAATAAGTTCATAAATTGAGTAAATAACGGAATGAAGGACAGTAACTAATAAGTTCATAAATTGAGTAAATAACGGAATGAAGGACAGTAACTAATAAGTTGATTAATTTAGTAAATAATGGAATGAGGAACAGTAACTAATAAGTTGATTAATTTAGTAAATAATGGAATGAGGAACAGTAACTAATAAGTTGATTAATTTAGTAAATAATGAAATGAGGAACAGTAATTAATAAGTTGATTAATTTAGTAAATAATGGAATGAGGACAGTAACTAATAAGTTGATTAATTTAGTAAATAATGGAATGAAGAACAGTAACTAATAAGTTCATAAATTTAGTAAATAATGGAATGATGGACAGTAACTAATAAGTTCATAAATTGAGTAAATAACGGAATGAAGGACAGTAACTAATAAGTTCATAAATTGAGTAAATAACGGAATGAAGGACAGTAACTAATAAGTTCATAAATTGAGTAAATAACGGAATGAAGGACAGTAACTAATAAGTTCATAAATTGAGTAAATAACGGAATGAAGCACAGTAACTAATAAGTTCATAAATTGAGTAAATAACGGAATGAAGGACAGTAACTAATAAGTTCATAAATTGAGTAAATAACGGAATGAAGGACAGTAACTAATAAGTTGATTAATTTAGTAAATAATGGAATGAGGAACAGTAAATAATAAGTTGATTAATTTAGTAAATAATGAAATGAGGAACAGTAATTAATAAGTTGATTAATTTAGTAAATAATGAAATGAGGAACAGTAATTAATACGTTGATAAATTTAGTAAATAATGGAATGATGATCAGTAACTAATAAGTTCATAAATTGAGTAAATAACGGAATGAAGGACAGTAACTAATAAGTTCATAAATTGAGTAAATAACGGAATGAAGGACAGTAACTAATAAGTTCATAAATTGAGTAAATAACGGAATGAAGGACAGTAACTAATAAGTTCATAAATTGAGTAAATAACGGAATGAAGAACAGTAACTAATAAGTTCATAAATTGAGTAAATAACGGAATGAAGGACAGTAACTAATAAGTTCATAAATTGAGTAAATAACGGAATGAAGGACAGTAACTAATAAGTTCATAAATTGAGTAAATAACGGAATGATGAGCAGAAACTAATAAGTTCATAAATTGAGTAAATAACGGAATGAAGGACAGTAACTAATAAGTTCATAAATTGAGTAAATAACGGAATGAAGGACAGTAACTAATAAGTTCATAAATTGAGTAAATAACGGAATGAAGGACAGTAACTAATAAGTTCATAAATTGAGTAAATAACGGAATGAAGGACAGTAACTAATAAGTTCATAAATTGAGTAAATAACGGAATGAAGGACAGTAACTAATAAGTTCATAAATTGAGTAAATAACGGAATGAAGGACAGTAACTAATAAGTTCATAAATTGAGTAAATAACGGAATGAAGGACAGTAACTAATAAGTTCATAAATTGAGTAAATAACGGAATGAAGGACAGTAACTAATAAGTTCATAAATTGAGTAAATAACGGAATGAAGGACAGTAACTAATAAGTTCATAAATTGAGTAAATAACGGAATGAAGGACAGTAACTAATAAGTTCATAAATTGAGTAAATAACGGAATGAAGGACAGTAACTAATAAGTTCATAAATTGAGTAAATAACGGAATGAATGAACAGTAACTAATAAGTTCATAAATTGAGTAAATAACGGAATGAAGGACAGTAACTAATAAGTTCATAAATTGAGTAAATAACGGAATGAAGGACAGTAACTAATAAGTTCATAAATTGAGTAAATAACGGAATGATGAGCAGAAACTAATAAGTTCATAAATTGAGTAAATAACGGAATGAAGGACAGTAACTAATAAGTTCATAAATTGAGTAAATAACGGAATGAAGGACAGTAACTAATAAGTTCATAAATTGAGTAAATAACGGAATGAAGGACAGTAACTAATAAGTTCATAAATTGAGTAAATAACGGAATGAAGGACAGTAACTAATAAGTTCATAAATTGAGTAAATAACGGAATGAAGGACAGTAACTAATAAGTTCATAAATTGAGTAAATAACGGAATGAAGGACAGTAACTAATAAGTTCATAAATTGAGTAAATAACGGAATGAAGGACAGTAACTAATAAGTTGATTAATTTAGTAAATAATGGAATGAGGAACAGTAATTAATAAGTTGATTAATTTAGTAAATAATGAAATGAGGAACAGTAATTAATAAGTTGATTAATTTAGTAAATAATGGAATGAGGAACAGTAATTAATAAGTTGATTAATTTAGTAAATAATGGAATGAGGAACAGTAATTAATAAGTTGATTAATTTAGTAAATAATGGAATGAGGAACAGTAATTAATACGTTGATAAATTTAGTAAATAATGGAATGAAGAACAGTAACTAATAAGTTCATAAATTGAGTAAATAACGGAATGAAGGACAGTAACTAATAAGTTCATAAATTGAGTAAATAACGGAATGAAGGACAGTAACTAATAAGTTCATAAATTGAGTAAATAACGGAATGAAGGACAGTAACTAATAAGTTCATAAATTGAGTAAATAACGGAATGAAGGACAGTAACTAATAAGTTCATAAATTGAGTAAATAACGGAATGAAGGACAGTAACTAATAAGTTCATAAATTGAGTAAATAACGGAATGAAGGACAGTAACTAATAAGTTCATAAATTGAGTAAATAACGGAATGAAGGACAGTAACTAATAAGTTCATAAATTGAGTAAATAACGGAATGAAGAACAGTAACTAATAAGTTCATAAATTGAGTAAATAACGGAATGAAGGACAGTAACTAATAAGTTCATAAATTGAGTAAATAACGGAATGAAGGACAGTAACTAATAAGTTCATAAATTGAGTAAATAACGGAATGAAGGACAGTAACTAATAAGTTCATAAATTGAGTAAATAACGGAATGATGAACAGTAACTAATAAGTTCATAAATTGAGTAAATAACGGAATGAAGGACAGTAAGTAATAAGTTCATAAATTGAGTAAATAACGGAATGAAGGACAGTAACTAATAAGTTCATAAATTGAGTAAATAACGGAATGAAGGACAGTAACTAATAAGTTCATAAATTGAGTAAATAACGGAATGAAGGACAGTAACTAATAAGTTCATAAATTGAGTAAATAACGGAATGAAGGACAGTAACTAATAAGTTCATAAATTGAGTAAATAACGGAATGAAGGACAGTAACTAATAAGTTCATAAATTGAGTAAATAACGGAATGAAGGACAGTAACTAATAAGTTGATTAATTTAGTAAATAATGGAATGAGGAACAGTAATTAATAAGTTGATTAATTTAGTAAATAATGAAATGAGGAACAGTAATTAATAAGTTATTAATTTAGTAAATAATGAAATGAGGAACAGTAATTAATAAGTTGATAAATTTAGTAAATAACGGAATGAAGGACAGTAACTAATAAGTTCATAAATTGAGTAAATAACGGAATGAAGGACAGTAACTAATAAGTTCATAAATTGAGTAAATATCGGAATGAAGAACAGTAACTAATAAGTTCATAAATTGAGTAAATAACGGAATGAAGGACAGTAACTAATAAGTTCATAAATTGAGTAAATAACGGAATAATGAACAGAAACTAATAAGTTCATAAATTGAGTAAATAACGGAATGAAGGACAGTAACTAATAAGTTCATAAATTGAGTAAATAACGGAATGAAGGACAGTAACTAATAAGTTCATAAATTGAGTAAATAACGGAATGAAGGACAGTAACTAATAAGTTCATAAATTGAGTAAATAACGGAATGAAGGACAGTAACTAATAAGTTGATTAATTTAGTAAATAATGGAATGAGGAACAGTAATTAATAAGTTGATTAATTTAGTAAATAATGAAATGAGGAACAGTAATTAATAAGTTGATTAATTTAGTAAATAATGGAATGAGGAACAGTAACTAATAAGTTCATAAATTGAGTAAATAACGGAATGAAGGACAGTAACTAATAAGTTCATAAATTGAGTAAATAACGGAATGAAGGACAGTAACTAATAAGTTCATAAATTGAGTAAATAACGGAATGAAGGACAGTAACTAATAAGTTCATAAATTGAGTAAATAACGGAATGAAGGACAGTAACTAATAAGTTCATAAATTGAGTAAATAACGGAATGATGAACAGAAACTAATAAGTTCATAAATTGAGTAAATAACGGAATGAAGGACAGTAACTAATAAGTTGGTTACTTAAGTAAATAACGGAATGAAGGACAGTAACTTGTAAGTTGATTAGTTGAGTAAATAACGGTATGAAGAATTGTAACTAGTAAGTTGATTAGTTGAGTAAATAAGGGAACAAAGCGATAAAAAGATGTGCAGCACAAACTATGAGTTTTTATACAAACAGTTTCTGTATCTATGGAGATAAGCTACATCACTAATTAAATGTCACTTGAAATTTAAAATGAGAGAATATACATGAATCTCTTTGGGTAAATAACATCTGTATTCGATAAAAAATTTTCAGGAAGCAGATAATAGAAAACCAATCGGAAAGGGTTTATCACAGAAACTTTTTAGCTCATTCTAAAATTGAGTGTGGTTGTCCCAGATGGGATTGTACAGCTATACAATATAGTATCTAAAGTATTAGACATTTTATGGTGTCTAATAGATGTCTTGGTACTACATATAACGACGTTAAGCCTTTTGGAAGAGAAACACCAATAATATTTTAATATTCATCGTTAAACCCCATTTGTCAAAACCAGCACTATACCACCAAGTCAAAACTAAACTTTATATCACAAAATCCATACAAAGCCTTCTATTGAAATTGAAGAATAAATTTGAAGTGCAAAAAATTAAAAAGGAATGTTAAAAGTACCCAATGTTTTGTTGCTAGTTCTAGGCCTATTTGTTTTTGACGCTTCTGCGCTAGCTTTAACGACTAAACTTTACGTTTAAATATTTTAAAGCCTTTCTCTTTATTTCGGCCCAGCATTGCCAGGTGGATTGAGGCGTTCGACCCATAATTTGAGGGTTGTGAGTTCAAATCCCGGTCGCCCCAAACTTGCTCGCTCTTTCAGCCATGGGGACGTTATAATGTGACAGTCAATCCCACTATTCGTTGGTAAAAAGTACCCCAAGAGATGGCGGTGGGTGGTGATGTCTAGTTGCCTTTCCTCTTGTCTTACACTGCAAAATCAGTTAATTAGGGACGGCTAGCGCAGATAGCTCTCGTGTAGCTTTACGCAAAATTCAAAACAAACCAAACTCTCTTGGTTTCAGGTTTCACTGAACATGATAAAGATTTATCAAAAGCAAACTATATAACATATGGATGTGATTAAGTAGGTTTAGAATTTCAATGATTTAGGTGAAAGACGTCTCTTCTTTATCTAGCGCATGAATCTAAACTCAATTTTCGCCCTCAGGTTTACTCATTCGGCGCTAATAAAACCGCCAAATGTTTTTGATTTCTTTTGAGAAATATGTTATTTTTCTTCAGCGCATAGCTACAGAACGGGTCCTTTGTGGTGTGTATCCTGGGTGAATCGAACCTAGAATTCGTGGGCTATAACTTTTCAGGTTTACCAGCGAGCCTTTGTAGAAACTTTACGATGTGGCTTACTATTTTTTTCATCTCTTTTGAGATCGTGCTGATACTACAAACGTGACAAAGAGCACTCGTATTTAAGTGACGTCATGCTGCAACTCCCGGTAGGTGGATACAGACAGGAAATTTATTTCCTTCTTAACCAGCAAGAGATCGTGAGAGAGAGTATCAATAATCTTCCAAGATTATTTTAATCTAAGCCTCGTGCAAACTTAATAATGTTTATAGAGGACGTTGCAATCGATTTAACAATACAGGTAATAATAATAATTATTATTATCATAAAAACACTCATGGATCGGTTGAGTTTCTAGTACAAAGTTACACATTAGAATATCTATGCTGATTTCGCTGCGGCGAATCGAACCACGGGTTTTGTCATTATATGTCTAGAAAGCAACTACTGACCCCTCGGGAACACATTGTTTTCTATTAATAGTACAAAAAACAACAAGAAATCAGCATATATATAGCAAGGAGCAGTTATTTATATTTATTTATGACTGAACATATCAACGTAATGTCGATCTCAGCGGCCTCGGCATGGCCAGGTGGTTAATGTATTCGACTCGTAATCTAAGGGTCGCGGGTTCGAATCCCCGTTACATCAAATATGCTCGCCCTTTCAACCGTGGTGGCATTATAATGTGCTGTCAATCCATTATTTGTTGGTAAAAGAGTAGCTCAATAGCTGCCGGTGGGTGGTGATGACTAGCTGCCCTCCCTCTAGTCTTACACTTCAAAATTAGGGACAGATAGCCTTCGTGTAGCTTTGCTCGAAATTCAAAACAAACAAACAAACCAACCTCAGCTGGAGCATTGGGAAGTTCACAAAGTTGCACGCTAAAATTCGAGGTTCGATTCCCAGCGGTGGATACAGCAGATAGTCTATGTGGGTATGTTCTTAAAAAAAACAACGTCATGTCTGGGATAAATATGGCCTAATAATTAGCTTGCCGGACAATGTACCTAAGGTTCCATGGTTTGCGTCCGCAAATGTTAAAACAAATTAGACTTTCCATTTAGGAGATGTAGGTGCGTTATTAAGTCTAAGAAATGAAACTCAAACGTTGCAGTGTTAATTAGCTGGTATTTCTCTACAATAAACTCCTTCCAGTATTTAGCAGTAATTCTGAGGGCTTAAAGTGCTAAAAACCTGGTTTTGATATCTGTAGTGGGCACAACAAATATACAGTCATGTGAGAAAGTTAGAACATCCTATGAAAGTCTGTGTATTTTGTAACATGTTTGGATATATAAATATTTAATCTCAATTGCAACAATACTGAGAGATTATAGGAATATAACTAAACAATTAAAACTGAAGAAAATACTTTTCAAGATCTTCTGTAAATGTAATTATACACAAATTCACATTTTAACTGAGGAAAAAGTTAGGACACCCTACCCCCTAATAGCTAGTGTTACCCCATTTGGCTGAAATAACTGCAGTGAGACGCTTCTTGTAGCCATCTACCAGTGTCTGACATCGGTCTGAAGAAAGTTTGCCCCACTCCTCAATGCAGAATTCTGAGCTGTGAGATGTTTGAGGGGTTTCTTGCATGTACAGCCCGTTTCAAGTCACCCCACAGTATCTCAATGGGATTAAGGTCTGGGCTTTGACTTGGCCATTTCAGGACTCTCCATTTCTTAGTCTTCAGCCAGTCCTTGGTGGATTTACTGGTATGTTTTGGTCATTGTCGTGTTGCAGGGTCCAGTTCTGCTTCAGCTTTAATTTTCTTACAGATGTTCTCACATGATCCTCAAGCACCCTCTGATACACAGTAGAATCCAGGTGGATTCTATGACTGTGAACTGTCCAGGTCCTGCTGCAACAAAGCAGCCCCAAACCATGACACTTCCACCTCCATGCTTCACAGCTGGTACGAGGTTCTTTTCCTGGAATGCTGTATTTGGTTTACGCCAAACATGTCCTCTATTCTGGTGTCCAAATAATTCAATTTTGGACTCATCTGTCCAAAGAACATTATTCCAAAGTCCTGGTCTTTGTCTACATTCTCTTTAACAAACTTCAGTATGGCCTTGATGTTTCTCTTAGAGAGCAAAGATTTCCTCCTTGTACACCTCCCATGCAAGTTAAACTTGTGCAGTCTCTTTCTGATTGTAGAGGTATGCACTTTCACATCAACAGAGCCTGCTGTAGGTCCCGTGATGACATGTTAGGGTGTATGGAGACCTCTTTTAGCATCTTGCGGTCTGCTCTCGGGGTGAACTTGCTTGGACGACTAGACCTGGGCATGTTGGCAATTGTTTTGAAAGCCCTCCACTTGTTGACTATTTTCCGGACAGTAGAATGGCTGATTTCAAAATCTTTTGGGATCTTTTTAAATCCCTTACCAGACTAATAAGCTGCTACAATTTTCTTTCTGAAGGCCTCAGACAGCTCTTTTGTTCTCACCATGGTGCTCACTCTCACTTTAACAGTCAGGAGCACACCAAACTAAATGTCTGAGGTTTAAATAGGACAAGCCTCATTTAAAATGCTGAGTAACGATCTTCTAATCATGTGCACCTGGTGTGGTACACCTATGTGAGTTGAGCCATTTTAAGTGGGAATAAATGTGGGGGTGTCCTAACTTTTCCCTCAGTTAGAATATGCATTTTTGTAGAATTACATTTACAGAAGATCTTGAAAAGTGTTTTCTTCCGTTTTAATTGTTTAGTTATATTCCTATAATCTCTCAGTATTGTTAAAATTGAGATTAAATATCTATATATCCAAAAATGTTACCAAAATACACAGGCTTTCATAGGGTGTCCTAACTTTTTCACATGACTATAGCTCATTGTGGCTTTGTGCTTGATGTCATATTTACACATACACACAGATACATTAGCAATGGAATGATTGGTTAATTGTTTGTTTGTAACTAAGCACAAAGCCGCACATTGGGATATCTGTGTCTTACTCACCATGGGTATTGAAACCCGGATTCTAATGTCCGCAGACATACTACCGCTGTGTCAATGGGGGAGAAATCTGTTGAAACAGAGCAACCTATTAAGAGGGTAAAATTGGAACACGTGTAGAAGAAGTAAGGTTATCTTGTGTTTCTGAAAACGATAAATAAAGACTAGCCTTTTAAAGCTGAATATGACGACTCCTAGAATTGAGCGAAAGACCTCTTCAGCACTGAATGTGGCAGATATAGCGTGGTAAGTACATTATTACATATTCAGATTTGTTTCCACTTATACGTTCTTAGACTAACATTAAGTTTACTTTTAATTTGCTTAGATATGGAAGAAGCCTGAAAAGAAATTACGGTACGAGAAGCGAGGTCGAACCCATAATCTATGGAATGGTACGTTTGTTGAATTTTCATCCCTACAAAACTTCTGGCGTGTCTTCTTAGTTTTATGAAGATGAATTAGCGAAAAGTAACTGTCAGTAACGTAACAAGTCATCTACTGTTTTTGGTAAAACATTTAAAGATAGAGAAAACGTTTAGGGTATGAATGAGTTCTGTAGATATGTTTTCAGTGAGAAATGCCATTAATATGTTTTTGTAAATGAAATATAGAACCTATGAAATGTTTTTACTTTGTGTAAAACCACATTCAACATGGACAAGAAGTTAAATCAGTATTCTTAAATTCTAGAATTCTAAATTGATAAAGTAGACATGTAACGACCACGTGTCGTAAAGCAACGATATTTAAAAAAAGGACGAAAATTACGTTAAGGAAACAAACGACTATTTCGCGGTCTTCAAATATCCTACTAATTGTTACAAAACTGACTTTAAAAAATAAGTTAAGATGTTCAAATTTCACAATATCTGAAAACTCTGATTTCCAGGAAGAATTTTTCAGTCAGGTAAACGAGTCGTTCGTTAGCTGTTGGTCTTGTTTATGAAAACAATTGTTAGAGGGACAGAAAACTTAATGTAGCTTTAATGGGAAATCACATTATATAGGATAAAAACACGATTAAACATGTCAGGATAAGTTTAAGTAGAAAATATGATAAAACATGAAAATTAATATTGTAGTTCTTCAGGAAAATTCATGAGCATGTAACACTTATATAAAGAGATTTATACAAATACCTGTATAACGTTATAACATACAGAACTATTATAAACTGTCTGTTCGTGTTATCCACTCAATACCTGACTAAAGATATAACATACAGAACTATTCTAAACTGTCTGTTCGTGTTATCCACTCAATACCTGACTAAAGTTATGACATACTAAAAAAACATTATAAACTGTCTGTTCGTGTTATCCACTCAATACCTGACTAAAGATATAACATACAGAACTATTCTAAACTGTCTGTTCGTGTTATCCACTCAATACCTGGCTGAAGATATAACATACAGAACTATTATAAACTGTCTGTTCGTGTTATCCACTCAATACCTGGCTGAAGATATAACATACAGAACTATTATAAACTGTCTGTTCGTGTTATCCACTCAATACCTGGCTGAAGATATAACATACAGAACTATTATAAACTGTCTGTTCGTGTTATCCACTCAATACCTGGCTAAAGATATAACATACAAGAACTATTATAAACTATCTGTTCGTGTTATCCTCTCAATACCTGGCTGAAGATATAACATACAGAACTATTATAAACTGTCTGTTCGTGTTATCCACTCAATACCTGGCTAAAGATATAACATACAAAACTATTATAAACTGTCTGTTCGTGTTATCCACTCAATACCTGGCTAAAGATATAACATACAAAACTATTATAAACTGTCTGTTCGTGTTATCCACTCAATACCTGACTACAAAAAAGATATAACATACAGAACTATTATAAACTGTCTGTTCGTGTTATCCACTCAATACCTGACTAAAGATATAACATACAGAACTATTATAAACTGTCTGTTCGTGTTATCCACTCAATACCTGGCTGAAGATATAACATACAGAACTATTATAAACTGTCTGTTCGTGTTATCCACTCAATACCTGACTAAAGATATAACATACATAACTATTATAAACTGTCTGTCTTCGTGTTATCCACTCAATACCTGGCTGAAGATATAACATACAGAACTAAATTATAAACTGTCTGTTCGTGTTATCCACTCAATACCTGACTAAAGATATAACATACAGAACTATTCTAAACTGTCTGTTCGTGTTATCCACTCAATACCTGACTAAAGATATAACATACAGAACTATTATAAACTGTCTGTTCGTGTTATCCACTCAATACCTGGCTAACAAAGATATAACATACATAACTATTATAAACTGTCTGTTCGTGTTATCCACTCAATACCTGCCTAAAGTTATAACATACAGAACTTTTATAAATACAGATTGTAATATTAATGACGGATATTTATATAACTATTTTTTTTTTTACAAAATGATTTAGTATTACCATTAATTTGTGCTAAAACTCGTAAATATACTTTTTTTGTTTTTTTATTTAATATATTTACGTTATAATAAAGAAGTCTTGGTGGTTAAAGTGCTTCATTCTAAGTGTCAGTCCAACTTTTGTTGTTAAAATGTAGCCCAAGAGGTGGCTCTGTGTAGTGGTTAGTTTTCGTCTCGACTCTGGTTTGTCATTAAAATGGGCTGCGAGATCAGATAGCTTCCAGTTTGGCAAGGAAATGAATGGATAAATATTCAAATTAAAATAATAATTTATTATTAGTTTTATCGACACATTGAAGTTCGAAAACTTCGTTAGATACATGTATTATTTCGAGTTGAAATAAACAGAGGCCAGGATCAACTATATTACCTTGCCCTATCAAACTGCCAATTTATTCAGTTCTAGTTCGTACCAGTTGGTAAAGCTGTTGTTTTTTTATTGTGAAACTTTACATAAATTCAACTTGCATTTTGAAATATATTTTCGGGGCATTTTTGAAATCTTGTTCCCCGTCACCTTAAGAGAAACAAACAAGTTTTTCTTGCACGAAGCGAAAAAGTGCTCGAACTGAACGAGATTAAGAAAATCTCGCAAGTTCTCGCCGAAATCAGAATCGTAGCGTCTGTTACGTCTCTTTACTTAGCAGATTCTGTAAATTCGTATCTCAAGGTTCAATCTTATTACGCGCCCTCTGATGCTTAGAGCAGATTTTCAAAATCCGGTTAGACAAATGTTCATACATTAGTTGAATAACACAATACAGGATGTATTTTATTTTGTCATTAAAATAAAAATAGACATTGTAGAATAACTTTCCTGTTCGGTAAGATTATGATGTGTTAGATTAATTATTGGATATTCATGAGGATAATGTGAGTATTTAGCCTTCAGAATATGTTCTACAATGGAAGAACATTTCCAAATATTTCTCTTCTAAGTCTTACTAAATCTAAACTTAAAACAAAGCTTCAAATTAAACAAATAACCAATACTGTAGTAACGCGATCTGAGGCAACACGAATTACTTTATGTGTTTTTGTAAACTTATAATTATTTTTAGTTTTTTATTAGATTTATTCGTTAATTTATTTATTATTAGACACATAACTACGCAATGGACTGTCTGTCTGTCTTCTATCGAACGAGGTATCGAAACCTAAACTCCAAATCTGTAAGATTTGCTACTAAATATTGGGAGGGTTAGAGGGCTACCGTTTCAAGAAGTTTTGCTGAGAAAATTATCATGATATCAGAACTGAGAGAAAGAAGTAAAACACGTTTCATACATCAATGTTTCAGATCTTCGACTGTGTCTCTGTGATTACAGTAAGTTGCAAAACTAAACACTCCCTAACACTTAAAAACTTTCATGAGCTTCAACTAATAAAGTTTCGAGCACAGCGAGGGCTATCAGAATTGCACGATGGTTATTCTCGACCACAGGGATCTTTGACTTGGTTGTTTGTTTAATGATCCAACCCACAATCATGTACTTATATTGGTTTTGATATAGTCGCACCTAAAACTTATTTTTTTAACTTTTTGTATTTTAATTTATAAAAATGTTGCTTGGCACAGTTTACGACCGAAGAAATATACTATCAGGTGTCGTTGGTGTTTCAAAAGTAATATTAATAACGTCCTGTAAGAGTAAGCTATGTAATTAATGAAAATTTAATCAAACTGGCCATCAGAACAACTAGTTGCATTCACTTTTCTTGCGTTTTTACTCACGATGACTAAAGTTGTTTTGTTTTATCATTCAGGTATCCTCGATGTTAACGATACTTTCGGACGTAATCCCAATAATATCTTGCAAAGTCCGGCTAGCTTGAGATATTTATGTTATTTTTAAATATAGATATTAAGATAATGAGGTAAAATAGTATAATATTATTAAACATAGTTGGTATCTGTCTCTCGGTCACGCGCTGATGTCACAGCAACTTATTACGTTATTTAAGTAGTTTAGCTTCATGTCAATTAGACGCGAGTAACCTATGACTGATCGAAAATTAAAAATATATTTGGACTAAAATGTACAAAAAATTGCATCTTTTTTACAATTCCAAAACGTAACGTTGCAAGCAGTATTTTGTTTGTATGTAATTTAGCATGTAGTTGCACAATGGGCTGCCTGTGATCTGCCTATGGGTATCGAACCCCAATTTCCAGGGTTGTAATACTTACTTTTTTGTCTGTCCTGAAAATGCGAGCTGAATTTCGTTTCAACAGATATAAACAAAAGTCTTATGTGTTACATATAACAATATATTAATTGAAACATTATCAAAATTTTTAAAGGTATAACGTTATATCGAAGGATAACACTATAAACTTACATACTGATGTTATAAAGTATGGTAAACTTTAACCCTAATTAAGTTAAAGGAAAATATTGTGCACAAGTTACAGTGTTAATTTATCTCCTGTTGGTTTGAAGTTAAGCACAAAGCTACACAATGGGTTATCTGTACTCTGCCTACCACGGGTATCGAAACCTGGTTTCAAGCGTTGTAAGTCCATAGACATACTGCTGTGCTGCTACTGGGGGCTAATTTATCTCTTTATCGAATATAGGATGTGCTTAAAGGCTTAACTAATGTTAGGCCTAAGACATGTCGGTGTTTGCAATTATAATTATTTTACATAATTATGCAAACCTTCTATTCAGAAAAGGCTGTTTGAACCAAGATACAGATTAAACCTCATATTTTGCGGGTATTTTCTAGTCTTAAGAAACTAAAATAAAAATTATGGAGACTTGATATATTAAATGGTATAGTCAGTACTGTGAACGAAAATAACGATAAATAATATATTATTTCATAGAAACAGAGATACACTATCTGTGTGCTTTAAGTATTCTACTAAAGATGGCACCTTCTGTTAATACCCTCATTTTGATGAGGATATCATAGAGTATATAGAAAAAACATCAAACTCTAGAACCTTGATTAACTGAAAACTGAAATGTCAGTAAAACAATAGAATGACATCAACACTACAAACATGATTATATTACAGACTTATTCTTTTCACAAGTAAAATTAAACATACAATCTGTTACGCTAGGCCTAATGCGTTCCTTGATGTGTCGTACGTTCTTGTGCTGACTGCAGTTTCTCTTGTCCAAGGTTCATCAGTACAACTTCGGTTAGCAAACCAAAGAAATATACTTAAGCTTTCTCACAATGGTGATGCTTATACATCTGTATGGGTTTTTGTGGATTCATTTTTCCTTACCATACAACATCCTAATTCAGTTGATAACGACATTAGACTACACAATCTTGGTAATAATATTGTAACGATACCGAACGATGGAGATTTGGTTGTAGTTTTATAACCCCACTGAAGAACATAATTTGTTAACAACGGTAGACTAACACTTAATGAGTGTTTGGTATAAAGAATGAAGTCTTTCGTGGTATTGTTGAGGTTGTATAACATTTTAAACTTTATTAAAACGAGTATAGAATGCTAGTATGAGGTGCACAGTTTTGTTAATGATTTGTTTGTTGTGTTTTCAATAATCACACGAGATTTTCTCTCTTCCAGCTTTCTGACCTGTCTGACGACATCCGCCGATAATAACGTGAGAGCGAGAGACATAAAGAAGTTTGAAAATACTATTATTAGATAGTTTTTAAATTAGTTTACTCTGATCGAGAATTGTTTTCAAAACTTACTGTCATTTTTTGTTAACTGTTCAGAAGAACTGGGTACCACAGCAACTTAGGAACCATATTTGGAATGTACAACACAGAATAAATCACAAGCATCAAATTACTAGTTGTTTCTTGTCTTTAAAGCTGTTACTGAAGACATTTAACCATTATAATTGCCACGTGTTGGTGGGAACTTTGAAGAAGGCAAATTCTAATAGGTTACTTTTTTTTGTATAAAAATTTACATAACTTTGAGGACTAATTTCTTGCTTTGGTAAATGCAATGAAACTGAAAATGTAGTGTCGACGTAGATGAAAAGTCTGCCCAAAACGAGAGAACATTTACTCAGGGCCACTTAATTTGGATCTTGGTTTCCAATGTAAGAATGATTGAAGCGACATCTGATGGGGTTGTAAGAATGATTGAAGCGACATCTGATGGGGTTAATGTAAGAATGATTGAAGCGACATGATGGGGTTCCAATGTAGGAATCTTGAAGCGACATCTGATGGGGTTTGTCCAAGAATGATTGAACGACATCTGAAATGGGGTTCAATAAATAATTGAAGCTTGACATCTGACAGGGTTCAATGTTTCGCAAGACTTCTCTTTCTGATCTCCGCAAAGTTTGTTTCTCTTGTAATTATTATCCTTCCTGTCTTCCACTTGAAATCAGGTCTTGGATAAACTTAACTTTCTCCCAGAGATATATCCATTGGTTCAGTAAAGGTCTTGTTACCTGCCAGATAAAGGAAGAAACTAGTTGTGGTAAAGTTGGGTCTTGTTACATGCCAGATAAAGGAAGAAACTAGTTGTAAAGTTGGGTCTTGTTACCTGCCAGATAAAGGAACAAACTAGATATGGTAAAGTTGGGTCTTGTTACCTGCCAGATAAAGGAACAAACTAGATGTGGTAAAGTTCGGTCTTGTTACCTGCAGATAAAGGAACAAACTAGATGCGGTAAAGTTGGGTCTTGTTACCTTCCAGATAAAGGAACAAACTAGATATGGTAAAGTTGGGTCTTGTTACGTGTCAGATAAAGGAACAAACTAGAGTGTGGTAAAGTTGGGTCTTGTTACCTGCTAGATAAAGAAACAAACTAGATGTGGTAAGGTTGGGTCTTGTTACCTGCTACATAAAAGAAACAAACTAGATGTGGTAAAGTTGGGTCTTGTTACCTGCCACATAAAGAAACAAACTAGATGTGGTAAAAGGTCTTGTTACCTCAGATAAAGGAACAAACTAGATATGGTAAAGGTCTTGTTACATGCCAGATAAAGAAACAAACTAGTTGTGGTGAAGTTGGGTCATGTTACCTGCCAGATAAAGAAACAACCTAGATGTGATAAAGTTGGGTCTTGTTACCTGCTAGATAAAGTAACAAACTAGATGTGATAAAGTTATCTTGTTACACAGATAAAGGAAGAAACTAGTTCTGGTAAAGTTGGGTCTTGTTACCTGCCAGATAAAGGAACAAACTAGATGCGGTAAAGTTGGGTCTTGTTACCTCCAGATAAAGGAACAAACTAGATATGGTAAAGTTGGGTCTTGTTACGTCAGATAAAGAAACAAACTAGTTGTAGTGAAGGTCATGTTACCGAACAAACTAGATATGGTAAAGTTGGGTCTTGTTACCTACTAGATAAAGAAACAAACTAGTTGTGGTGAAGTTGGGTCATGTTACCCCCAGATAAAGAAACAACCTAGATGTGATAAAGTTGGGTCTTGTTACCTGCTAGATAAAGAAACAAACTAGATGTGGTAAAGTTGGGTCTTGTTACCTTCCAGATAAAGGAACAAACTAGATATGGTAAAGTTGGGTCTTGTTACCTGCCAGATAAAGGAACAAACTAGATATGGTAAAGTTGGGTCTTGTTACCTGCCAGATAAAGGAACAAACTAAATATGGTAAAGTTGGGTCTTGTTACCTACTAGATAAAGAAACAAACTAGTTGTAGTGTAAGTTGGGTCTTGTTACCTGCCAGATAAAGGAAACAAACTAGATGTGGTAAAGTTGGGTCTTGTTACCTGCTAGATAAAGAAACAAACTAGATGTGGTAAAGTTAACTTGTTACCTGTCAGATAAATAAAGACAAACTAGATGTGATAAAGTTGGGTCTTGTTACCTGCTAGATAAAGTAACAAACTAGATGTGATAAAGTTGGGTCTTGTTAA
>NW_027467777.1:2777856-2820542 GCF_004210375.1 Tachypleus tridentatus
TAATATTGTTAAAATCACACGACAGCGATTTGGATATTAATATTGTTAAAAATCACAGTACCCATGTTTGGATATTAATATCGTTTAAAATCTAATTACCCACATTTGTATATTAATATTGTTAAAAATCACACTACAGCGATTTGTATATTAATATTGTTAAAAATCACAGTACCCATGTTTGGATATTAATATCGTTTAAAATCTAATTACCCACATTTGTATATTAATATTGTTAAAAAATCACCCATTTGTATATTAATATTGTTAAAAATCAGCGATTTGGATATTAATATTGTTAAAATCACAGTACCCATGTTTGGATATTAATATCGTTATAAAATCTAATTACCCACATTTGTATATTAATATTGTTAAAAATCACACGACAGCGATTTGATATTAATATTGTTAAAAAATCACAGTACCCATGTTTGGATATTAATATCGTTAAAAATCTAATTACCCACATTTGTATATTAATATTGTTAAAATCACAGCGATATTTATTAATATTAAAAATATAATACCCACATATTAATATAAAAAATCATACTACATGATTTGTATATTAATATCGTTATAAAATCTAATTACAGCGATTTGGATATTAATATTGTTAAAATCACAGTACCCATGTTTGGATATTAATATCGTGAATAAATCTAATTACCCTCATTTGTATATTAATATTGCTAAAAAATCACACAACAGCAATTTCAATATTAATGTTGTTAAAATCACAGCACCCATGTTTAGATATTAATATCGTTAAAAATATAATTACCCACATTTGTATATTAATATTGTTAAAATCACACTACAGCGATTTGGATATTAATATTGTTAAAATCACAGTACCCATGTTTGGATATTAATATTGTTATAAAAATCTAATTACCCACATTTGTATATTAATATTGTGGATAAAAATCTAATTACATTAAAAATCACACAGCGATTTGGATATTAATATTGTTAAAATCACAGTACCCATGTTTGGATATTAATATCGTTATAAAATCTAATTACCCACATTTGTATATTAATATTGTTAAAAATCACACGACAGCGATTTGGATATTAATATTGTTAAAATCACAGTACCCATGTTTGGATATTAATATCGTTAAAAATCTAATTACCCACATTTGTATATTAATATTGTTAAAAATCACACTACAGCGATTTGGATATTAATATTGTTAAAAATCACAGTACCCATGTTTGGATATTAATATCGTTAAAAATCTAATTACCCACATTTGTATATTAATATTGTTAAAAAATCACACTACAGCGATTTGTATATTAATATCGTTAAAAATCACAGTACCCATGTTTGGATATTAATATCGTTATAAAATCTAATTACCCACATTTGTATATTAATATTGTTAAAAAACACACTACAACGATTTGGATATTAATATTGTTAAAAATCACAGTACCCATGTTTGGATATTAATATCGTTATAAAATCTAATTACCCACATTTTTATATTAATATTGTTAAAAATCACACGACAGCGATTTGTATATTAATATTGTTAAAAATCACAGTACCCATGTTTGGATATTAATATCGTTATAAAATCTAATTACCCACATTTGTATATTAATATTGTTAAAAATCACACGACAGCGATTTGGATATTAATATTGTTAAAATCACAGTACCCATGTTTGGATATTAATATCGTTATAAAAATCTAATTACCCACGATTTGTATATTAATTTGTATATTAATATTGTTAAAAATCATTACACAGCGATTTGGATATTAATATTGTTAAAATCACAGTACCCATGTTTGGATATTAATATCGTTATAAAATCTAATTACCCACATTTGTATATTAATATTGTTAAAAATCACACTACAGCGATTTGTATATTAATATTGTTAAAAATCACAGTACCCATGTTTGGATATTAATATCGTTATAAAATCTAATTACCCACATTTGTATATTAATATTGTTAAAAATCACACTACAACGATTTGGATATTAATATTGTTAAAAAAATCATGTCACACGACAGCGATATTAATATTGTTAAAAATCACAGTACCCATGTTTGGATATTAATATCGTTATAAAATCTAATTACCCACATTTGTATATTAATATTGTTAAAAATCACACTACAGCGATTTGGATATTAATATTGTTAAAATCACAGTATTCATGTTTGGATATTAATATCGTTATAAAATCTAATTACCCACATTTGTATATTAATATTGTTAAAATCACACGACAGCGATTTGGATATTAATATTGTTAAAAATCACAGTACCCATGTTTGGATATTAATATCGTTATAAAATCTAATTACCCACATTTGTATATTAATATTGTTAAAAATCACACGACAGCGATTTGGATATTAATATTGTTAAAATCACAGTACCCATGTTTGGATATTAATATCGTTAAAAAATCTAATTACCCACATTTGTATATTAATATTGTTAAAAATCACACTACAGCGATTTGTATATTAATATTGTTAAAAATCACAGTACCCATGTTTGGATATTAATATCGTTAAAAAATCTAATTACCCACATTTGTATATTAATATTGTTAAAAATCACACTACAGCGATTTGTATATTAATATTGTTAAAATCACAGTACCCATGTTTGGATATTAATATCGTTAAAAATCTAATTACCCACATTTGTATATTAATATTAAAAATATTGTTATAAAATCACATTACAGCGATTTGTATATTAATATCGTTAAAAATCACAGTACCCATGTTTGGATATTAATATCGTTATAAAATCTAATTACCCACATTTGTATATTAATATTGTTAAAAATCACACTACAGCGATTTGTATATTAATATTGTTAAAATCACAGTACCCATGTTTGGATATTAATATCGTTATAAAATCTAATTACCCACATTTGTATATTAATATTGTTAAAAATCACACGACAGCGATTTGGATATTAATATTGTTAAAATCACAGTACCCATGTTTGGATATTAATATCGTTTAAAATCTAATTACCCACATTTGTATATTAATATTGTTAAAAATCACACTACAGCGATTTGTATATTAATATTGTTAAAAAATCACACTACACATGTTTGGATATTAATATCGTTAAAAATCACATTACCCATGTTTGGATATTAATATCGTTATAAAATCTAATTACCCACATTTGTATATTAATATTGTTAAAAATCACACTACAGCGATTTGGATATTAATATTGTTAAAATCACAGTACCCATGTTTGGATATTAATATCGTTATAAAATCTAATTACCCACATTTGTATATTAATATTGTTAAAAATCACACTACAGCGATTTGGATATTAATATCGTTAAAAATCTAATTACCCACATTTGTATATTAATATTGTTAAAATCACACTACAACGATTTGTATATTAATATTGTAAAAAATCACAGTAATCACATGATTTGGATATTAATATCGTTATAAAATCTAATTACCCATAATTTGTTAAAATCACATATTAATATTGTTAAAAATCACACTACAAAGATTTGGATATTAATATTGTTAAAAATCACACGACAGCGATTTGGATATTAATATTGTTAAAATCACAGTACCCATGTTTGGATATTAATATCGTTATAAAATCTAATTACCCACATTTGTATATTAATATTGTTAAAAATCACACGACAGCGATTTGGATATTAATATTGTTAAAATCACAGTACCCATGTTTGGATATTAATATCGTTATAAAATCTAATTACCCACATTTGTATATTAATATTGTTAAAAATCACACTACAGCGATTTGGATATTAATATTGTTAAAAATCACAGTACCCATGTTTGGATATTAATATCGTTATAAAATCTAATTACCCACATTTGTATATTAATATTGTTAAAAAATTACACTACAGCGATTTGTATATTAATATTGTTAAAAATCACAGTACCCATGTTTGGATATTAATATCGTTAAAAAATCTAATTACCCACATTTGTATATTAATATTGTTAAAAATCACACTACAGCGATTTGTATATTAATATTGTTAAAAATCACAGTACCCATGTTTGGATATTAATATCGTTAAAAAATCTAATTACCCACATTTGTATATTAATATTGTTAAAAATCACACTACAGCGATTTGTATATTAATATTGTTAAAATCACAGTACCCATGTTTGGATATTAATATCGTTATAAAATCTAATTACCCACATTTGTATATTAATATTGTTAAAAATCAATTACAGCGATTTGGATATTAATATTGTTAAAATCACAGTACCCATGTTTGGATATTAATATCGTTTAAAATCTAATTACCCACATTTGTATATTAATATTGTTAAAAATCACATTACAGCGATTTGGATATTAATATCGTTACAAATCACAGTACCCATGTTTGGATATTAATATCGTTAAAAATCTAATTACCCACATTTGTATATTAATATTGTTAAAAATCACACTACAGCGATTTGGATATTAATATTGTTAAAATCACAGTACCCATGTTTGGATATTAATATCGTTATAAAATCTAATTACCCACATTTGTATATTAATATTGTTAAAATCACACTACAGCGATTTGGATATTAATATTGTTAAAATCACAGTACCCATGTTTGGATATTAATATCGTTATAAAATCTAATTACCCACATTTGTATATTAATATTATTAAAAATCACACTGCAGCGATTTGGATATTAATATTGTTAAAATCACAGTATTCATGTTTGGATATTAATATCGTTATAAAATCTAATTACCCACATTTGTATATTAATATTGTTAAAAATAACACTACAGCGATTTGTATATTAATATTGTTAAATATCACACTACCCATGTTTGGATATTAATATCGTTAAAAATCACAGTACCCATATTTGTATATTAATATTGTTAAAAATTACAGCGATTTGTATATTAATATTGTTAAAAATCACAGTACCCATGTTTGGATATTAATATCGTTATAAAATCTAATTACCCACATTTGTATATTAATATTGTTTAAAATCACACTACAGCGATTTGGATATTAATATTGTTAAAATCACAGTACCCATGTTTGGATATTAATATCGTTATAAAATCTAATTACCCACATTTGTATATTAATATTGTTAAAATCACACGACAGCGATTTGGATATTAATATTGTTAAAATCACAGTACCCATGTTTGGATATTAATATCGTTATAAAATCTAATTACCCACATTTGTATATTAATATTGTTAAAAATCACATTACAGCGATTTGGATATTAATATTGTTAAAAATCACAGTACCCATGTTTGGATATTAATATCGTTAAAAATCTAATTACCCACATTTGTATATTAATATTGTTAAAATCACACTACAGCGATTTGGATATTAATATTGTTAAAATCACAGTACCCATGTATATTTTGGATATTAATATCGATATTAATATTGTTAAAATCACATTACCCACATTTGTATATTAATATTGTTAATAAAATCACACGACAGCGATTTGGATATTAATATTGTTAAAAATCACAGTACCCATGTTTGGATATTAATATCGTTATAAAATCTAATTACCCACATTTGTATATTAATATTGTTAAAAAAATACAGCGATTTGGATATTAATATTGTTAAAATCACAGTACCCATGTTTGGATATTAATATCGTTAAAAAATCTAATATAAAATCTAATTACCCACATTTGTATATTAATATTGTTAAAAATCACACTACAGCGATTTGGATATTAATATTGTTAAAATCACAGTACCCATGTTTGGATATTAATATCGTTATAAAATCTAATTACCCACATTTGTATATTAATATTGTTAAAATCACAATTACAGCGATTTGTATATTAATATTGTTAAAATCACACATGTTTGGATATTAATATCGTTATAAAATCTAATTATGTTTTGTATATTAATATCGTTAAAAAATACAGCGATTTGTATATTAATATTGTTAAAAATCACATTACCCATGATTTGTATATTAATATTGTTAAAAAATCTAATTACCCACGATTTGTATATTAATTGTTAAAATATTATTAATATTGTTAAAAATCACATTACCACATTTGTATATTAATATTGTTAAAATCACACTATTGTTAAAAAATCAGCGATTTGGATATTAATATTGTTAAAAATCACAGTACCCATGTTTGGATATTAATATCGTTATAAAATCTAATTACCCACATTTGTATATTAATATTGTTATTAATAAAAAAAATCACACGACATCGATTTGTATATTAATATTGTTAAAATCACAGTACCCATGTTTGGATATTAATATCGTTATAAAATCTAATTACCCACATTTGTATATTAATATTGTTAAAAATCACACGACAGCGATTTGGATATTAATATTGTTAAAAATCACAGTACCCATGTTTGGATATTAATATCGTTATAAAATCTAATTACCCACATTTGTATATTAATATTGTTAAAATCACACGACAGCGATTTGTATATTAATATTGTTAAAATCACAGTACCCATGTTTGGATATTAATATCGTGAACAAATCTAATTACCCACATTTGTATATTAATATTGTTAAAAAATCACACTACAGCGATTTGTATATTAATATTGTTAAAATCACAGTACCCATGTTTGGATATTAATATCGTTATAAAATCTAATTACCCACATTTGTATATTAATATTGTTAAAAATCACACGACAGCGATTTGGATATTAATATTGTTAAAAATCACAGTACCCATGTTTGGATATTAATATCGTTATAAAATCTAATTACCCACATTTGTATATTAATATTGTTAAAAATCACACTACAGCGATTTGGATATTAATATTGTTAAAATCACAGTACCCATGTTTGGATATTAATATCGTTATAAAATCTAATTACCCACATTTGTATATTAATATTGTTAAAAATCACACTACAGCGATTTGGATATTAATATTGTTAAAATCACAGTACCCATGTTTGGATATTAATATCGTTATAAAATCTAATTACCCACATTTGTATATTAATATTGTTAAAAATCACATTACAGCGATTTGATATTAATATTGTTAAAAATCACAGTACCCATGTTTGGATATTAATATAGATAAAAATCTAATTACCCACATTTGTATATTAATATTGTTAAAAATCACACTACAACGATTTGGATATTAATATTGTTCAAAATCACAGAACCCATGTTTGGATATTAATATCGTTATAAAATCTAATTACCCACATTTGTATATTAATATTGTTAAAAATCACAGCGATTTGTATATTAATATTGTTAAAAATCACAGTACCCATGATTGGATATTAATATCGTAATAAAATTTTATTACCCATATTTGTATATTAATATTGTTAAAATCACACTACAGCGATTTGGATATTAATATTGTTAAAATCACAGTACCCATGTTTGGATATTAATATCGTTATAAAATCTAATTACCCACATTTGTATATTAATATTGTTACAGCGATTTGGATATTAATATTGTTAAAAATCGCAGTACCCATGTTTGGATATTAATATCGTTATAAAATCTAATTATCCACATTTGTATATTAATATTGTTAAAAAATCACACTACTCCGATTTGTATATTAATATTGTTAAAATCACAGTACCCATGTTTGGATATTAATATCGTTATAAAATCTAATTACCCACATTTGTATATTAATATTGTTAAAAATCACTACAGCGATTTGGATATTAATATTGTTAAAAATCACAGTACCCATGTTTGGATATTAATATCGTTATAAAATCTAATTACCCACATTTGTATATTAATATTGTTATAAAATCACAATACAGCGATTTGGATATTAATATTGTTAAAATCACAGTACCCATGTTTGGATATTAATATCGTTAAAATCTAATTACCACATTTGTATATTAATATTGTTAAAAATCACAGTACAGCGATTTGGATATTAATATCGTTAAAAATCACAGTACACCATGATTTGATATTAATATCGTTAAAAATCTAATTACCCACATTTGTATATTAATATTGTTATAAAAAAATCACACTACAGCGATTTGGATATTAATATTGTTAAAAATCACAGTACCCATGTTTGGATATTAATATCGTTAAAAAATCTAATTACCCATATTTGTATATTAATATTGTTAAAAATCACACTACAGCGATTTGTATATTAATATTGTTAAAATCACAGTACCCATGTTTTGATAATAATATCGTTATAAAATCTAATTACCCACATTTGTATATTAATATTGTTAAAAAATCACACTACAGCGATTTGTATATTAATATTGTTAAAATCACAGTACCCATGTTTGGATATTAATATCGTTATAAAATCTAATTACCCACATTTGTATATTAATATTTTTAAAAATCACATTACAGCGATTTGGATATTAATATTGTTAAAATCACAGTACCCATGTTTGGATATTAATATCGTTAAAATCTAATTATATATTAATCGTTAAAAATTACCCACATTTGTATATTAATATTGTTAATATCGTTAATAAAATCTAATTACCCGATTTGTATATTAATATTGTTAAAATCACAGTACCCATGTTTGGATATTAATATCGTTATAAAATCTAATTACCCACATTTGTATATTAATATTGTTAAATATCACACTACCCATGTTTGGATATTAATATCGTTAAAATCACAGTACCCATATTGGATATTAATATCGTTAAAAAATCTAATTACCCATATTTGTATATTAATATTGTTAAAAATCACATTACAGCGATTTGGATATTAATATTGTTAAAATCACAGTACCCATGTTTGGATATTAATATCATTATAAAATCTATTTATCAACATTTGTATATTAATATTGTTAAAAATCACACGACATGGATTTGGATATTAATATCGTTAAAAATCACATTACCCATGTTTGGATATTAATATCGTTAAAAAATCTAATTACCCACATTTGTATATTAATATTGTTAAAAATCACACTACAGCGATTTGTATATTAATATTGTTAAAATCACAGTACCCATGTTTGGATATTAATATCGTTATAAAATCTAATTACCCACATTTGTATATTAATATTGTTAAAAATCACACGACAGCGATTTGGATATTAATATCGTTAAAAATCACAGTACCCATGTTTGGATATTAATATCGTTAAAAAATCTAATTACCCACATTTGTATATTAATATTGTTTACAGCGATTTGGATATTAATATTGTTAAAATCACAGTACCCATGTTTGGATATTAATATCGTTTAAAATCTAATTACCCACATTTGTATATTAATATTGTTAAAATCACACTACAGCGATTTGGATATTAATATTGTTAAAATCACAGTACCCATGTTTGGATATTAATATCGTTATAAAATCTAATTACCCACATTTGTATATTAATATTGTTTATTTGTATATTAATATTGTTAAAAATCACTACAGCGATTTGTATATTAATATTGTTAAAAAATCACAGTACCCATGTTTGGATATTAATATCGTTATAAAATCTAATTACCCACATTTGTATATTAATATTGTTAAAATCACACTACAGCGATTTGGATATTAATATTGTTAAAATCACAGTACCCATGTTTGGATATTAATATCGTTATAAAATCTAATTACCCACATTTGTATATTAATATTGTTAAAAATTACAGCGATTTGGATATTAATATTGTTAAAATCACAGTACCCATGTTTGGATATTAATATCGTTATAAAATCTAATTACCCACATTTGTATATTAATATTGTTAAAAATCACACTACAGCGATTTGGATATTAATATTGTTAAAATCACAGTACCCATGTTTGGATATTAATATCGTTATAAAATCTAATTACCCACATTTGTATATTAATATTGTTAAAATCACAGTACAGCGATTTGGATATTAATATTGTTAAAATCACAGTACCCATGTTTGGATATTAATATCGTTATAAAATCTAATTACCCACATTTGTATATTAATATTGTTAAAAATCACACTACAGCGATTTGTATATTAATATTGTTAAAATCACAGTACCCATGTTTGGATATTAATATCGTTATAAAATCTAATTACCCACATTTGTATATTAATATTGTTAAAATCACACTACAGCGATTTGGATATTAATATTGTTAAAAATCACAGTACCCATGTTTGTATATTAATATTGTTAAAAATCACATACCCATGATTTGGATATTAATATTGTTATAAAATCTAATTACCCACATTTGTATATTAATATTGTTAAAAATCAATTACAGCGATTTGTATATTAATATTGTTAAAACACAGTACACATTTGGATATTAATATCGTTAAAAATCTAATTACCCATTTGTATATTAATATTGTAAAAATCACACTACAGCGATTTGGATATTAATATTGTTAAAATCACAGTACCCATGTTTGGATATTAATATCGTTAAAAAATCTAATTACCCACATTTGTATATTAATATTGTTAAAAATCACACTACAGCGATTTGGATATTAATATTGTTAAAATCACAGTACCCATGTTTGGATATTAATATCGTTATAAAATCTAATTACCCACATTTGTATATTAATATTGTTAAAAATCACACTACAGCGATTTGGATATTAATATTGTTAAAATCACAGTACCCATGTTTGGATATTAATATCGTTAATAAAAATCTAATTACCCACATTTGTATATTATATATTGTTTAAAAAATACCCACATCACAGCGATTTGGATATTAATATTGTTAAAAATCACAGTACCCATGTTTGGATATTAATATCGTTATAAAATCTAATTACCCACATTTGTATATTAATATTGTTAAAAATCACACTACAGCGATTTGGATATTAATATTGTTAAAATCACAGTACACATGTTTCGATATTAATATCGTTAAAAAATCTAATTACCCACATTTGTATATTAATATTGTTAAAATCACACTACAGCGATTTTATATTAATATTGTTAAAATCACAGTACCCATATTTGGATATTAATATCGTTAAAAATCTAATTACCCACATTTGTATATTAATATTGTTAAAAATCACACTACAGCGATTTGGATATTAATATTGTTAAAAATCACAGTACCCATGTTTGGATATTAATATCGTTATAAAATCTAATTACCCACATTTGTATATTAATATTGTTAAAATCACACAGCGATTTGGATATTAATATTGTTAAAAAATACCACATTTGTATATTAATATTGTTAAAAATCACACTACAGCGATTTGGATATTAATATTGTTAAAATCACAGTACCCATGTTTGGATATTAATATGTTAAAAATCTAATTACCCACATTTGGATATTAATATCGATATTAATATCGTTTAAAATCTAATTACCCACATTTGTATATTAATATTGTTAAAATCACATTACAGCGATTTGTATATTAATATTGTTAAAATCACAGTACCCATGTTTGGATATTAATATCGTTATAAAATCTAATTACCCACATTTGTATATTAATATTGTTAAAAATCACACGACAGCGATTTGGATATTAATATTGTTAAAATCACAGTACTCATGTTTGGATATTAATATCGTTATAAAATCTAATTACCCACATTTCTATATTAATATTGTTAAAAATCACACGACAGCGATTTGGATATTAATATTGTTAAAATCACAGTACCCATGTTTGGATATTAATATCGTTAAAAAATCTAATTACCCACATTTGTATATTAATATTGTTAAAAAATCACACTACAGCGATTTGTATATTAATATTGTTAAAATCACAGTACCCATGTTTGGATATTAATATCGTTATAAAATCTAATTACCCACATTTGTATATTAATATTGTTAAAAATCACACTACAGCGATTTGGATATTAATATTGTTAAAAATCACAGTACCCATGTTTGGATATTAATATCGTTAAAAAATCTAATTACCCACATTTGTATATTAATATTGTTAAAAATCACACTACAGCGATTTGGATATTAATATTGTTAAAATCACAGTACCCATGTTTGGATATTAATATCGTTATAAAATCTAATTACCCACATTTGTATATTAATATTGTTAAAAAAATCACACTACAGCGATTTGTATATTAATATTGTTAAAATCACAGTACCCATGTTTGGATATTAATATCGTTATAAAATCTAATTACCCACATTTGTATATTTAAAATCACACGACAGCGATTTGGATATTAATATTGTTAAAAATCACAGTACCCATGTTTGGATATTAATATCGTTATAAAATCTAATTACCCACATTTGTATATTAATATTGTTAAAATCACACTACAGCGATTTGGATATTAATATTGTTAAAATCACACTACCCATGTTTGGATATTAATATCGTTATAAAATCTAATTACCCACATTTGTATATTAATATTGTTAAAAATCACACGACAGCGATTTGGATATTAATATCGTTAAAATCACAATACCCATGTTTGGATATTAATATCGTTATAAAATCTAATTACCCACATTTGTATATTAATATTGTTAAAATCACACGACAGCGATTTGGATATTAATATTGTTAACAATAACAGTACCCATGTTTGGATATTAATATCGTTATAAAATCTAATTACCCACATTTGTATATTAATATTGTTAAAAATCACACTACAGCGATTTGGATATTAATATTGTTAAAAATCACAGTACCCATGTTTGGATATTAATATCGTTAAAAAATCTAATTACCCACATTTGTATATTAATATTGTTAAAAATCACACGACAGCGATTTGGATATTAATATTGTTAAAAATCACAGTACCCATGTTTGGATATTAATATCGTTAAAAATCTAATTACCCACATTTGTATATTAATATTGTTAAAAATCACACTACAGCGATTTGTATATTAATATTGTTAAATATCACAGTACCCATGTTTGGATATTAATATCGTTAAAAATCTAATTACCCACATTTGTATATTAATATTGTTAAAAATCACACTACAGCGATTTGTATATTAATATTGTTAAAATCAGTACCCATGTTTGGATATTAATATCGTTAAAAAATCTAATTACCCACATTTGTATATTAATATAGCGATTTGTATATTAATATTGTTAAAATCACAGTACCCATGTTTGGATATTAATATCGTTATAAAATCTAATTACCCACATTTGTATATTAATATTGTTAAAAATCACAGTACAGCGATTTGGATATTAATATTGTTAAAATCACAGTACCCATGATTGGATATTAATATCGTTATAAAATCTAATTACCCACATTTGTATATTAATATTGTTAAAAATCAAACTACATCGATTTGTATATTAATATCGTTAAAAATCTAATTACCCACATTTGTATATTAATATTGTTAAAAATCACACTACAACGATTTGGATATTAATATTGTTAAAATCACATTACCCATGTTTGGATATTAATATCGTTATAAAAGCTAATTACCCACATTTGTATTAATATTGTTAAAATCACACTACAGCGATTTGTATATTAATATTGTTAAAAATCACAGTACCCATATTTGGATATTAATATTGTTAAAAATCACAGTACCCATGTTTGGATATTAATATCGTTATAAAATCTAATTACCCACATTTGTATATTAATATTGTTAAAAATCACACGACAGCGATTTGGATATTAATATTGTTAAAAATAATTACCCATGTTTGGATATTAATATTGTTTAAAATCACACTACAGCGATTTGTATATTAATATCGTTAAAAATTACCCACATTTGGATATTGTATAAATATTGTTAAAAATCACACTACAGCGATTTGGATATTAATATTGTTAAAATCACAGTACCCATGTTTGGATATTAATATCGTTATAAAATCTAATTACCCACATTTGTATATTAATATTGTTAAAAATCACACTACAGCGATTTGGATATTAATATTGTTAAAATCACAGTACCCATGTTTGGATATTAATATCGTTATAAAATCTAATTACCCACATTTGTATATTAATATTGTTAAAATCACACGACAGCGATTTCAATATTAATGTTGTTAAAATCACAGTACCCATGTTTGGATATTAATATCGTTATAAAATCTAATTACCCACATTTGTATATTAATATTGTTAAAAATCACACTACAGCGATTTGTATATTAATGTTGTTAAAATCACAGCACCCATGTTTGGATATTAATATCGTTAAAAATCTAATTACCCACATTTGTATATTAATATTGTTAAAAACACGACAGCGATTTGGTTAAAAATATTAATATTGTTATTAAAATCACAGTACCCATGTTTGGATATTAATATCGTTATAAAATCTAATTACCCACATTTGTATATTAATATTGCTAAAAAAATCACACTACAGCGATTTGTATATTAATATTGTTAAAATCACAGTACTCATGTTTGGATATTAATATCGTTATAAAATCTAATTACCCACATTTGTATATTAATATTATTAAAAATTACACTGCAGCGATTTGGATATTAATATTGTTAAAATCACAGTACCCATGTTTGGATATTAATATCGTTATAAAATCTAATTACCCACATTTGTATATTAATATTGTTAAAAATCACACGACAGCGATTTGGATATTAATATTGTTAAAAATCACAGTACCCATGTTTGGATATTAATATCGATAAAAATCTAATTACATTTGTATATTAATATTGTTAAAAATCACACTACAGCATGTTTGGATATTAATATCGTTATAAAATCTAATTACCCACATTTGTATATTAATATTGTTAAAAATCACACTACAGCGATTTGTATATTAATATTGTTAAAAATCACAGTACCCATGTTTGGATATTAATATCGTTATAAAATCTAATTACCCACATTTGTATATTAATATTGTTAAAATCACACGACAGCGATTTGGATATTAATATTGTTAAAATCACAGTACCCATGTTTGGATATTAATATCGTTATAAAATCTAATTACCCACATTTGTATATTAATATTGTTAAAAATCACACAACAGCAATTTCAATATTAATGTTGTTAAAATCACAGCACCCATGTTTGGATATTAATATCGTTAAAAATCTAATTACCCACATTTGTATATTAATATTGTTAAAAATCACACTACAACGATTTGTATATTAATATTGTTAAAAATCACACTGCAGCGAGTTGAATATTAATATTGTTAAAAATCGCAGTACCCATGTTTGGATATTAATATCGTTAAAAAATCTAATTACCCATATTTGTATATTAATATTGTTAAAATCACACTACAGCGATTTGGATATTAATATTGTTAAAATCACAGTACCCATGTTTGGATATTAATATCGTTATAAAATCTAATTACCCACATTTGTATATTAATATTGTTAAAAATCACACTACAGCGATTTGTATATTAATATTGTTAAAATCACAGTACCCATGTTTGGATATTAATATCGTTATAAAATCTAATTACCCACATTTGTATATTAATATTGTTAAAAATCACACGACAGCGATTTGGATATTAATATTGTTAAAAATCACAGTACCCATGTTTGGATATTAATATCGTTATAAAATCTAATTACCCACATTTGTATATTAATATTGTTAAAATCACATACACACGATTTGTATATTAATATTGTTAAAATCACAGTACCCATGTTTGGATATTAATATCGATAAAAATCTAATTACCCACATTTGTATATTAATATTCTAAAAATCACATTACAACGATTTGGATATTAATATTGTTCAAAATCACAGTACCCATGTTTGGATATTAATATTGTTAAAAAATAACACACTAGCAATTTGTATATTAATATCGTTAAAAAATCTAATTACCCACATTTGTATATTAATATTGTTAAAAATCACACTACAACGATTTGGATATTAATATTGTTAAAAATCACAGTACCCATGTTTGGATATTAATATCGTTATAAAATCTAATTACCCACATTTGTATATTAATATTGTTAAAATCACACGACAGCGATTTGGATATTAATATTGTTAAAAATCACAGTACCCATGTTTGGATATTAATATCGTTAAAAAATCTAATTACCCACATTTGTATATTAATATTGTTAAAAAATCACACTACAGCGATTTGGATATTAATATTGTTAAAATCACAGTACTAATATTTAGATATTAATATCGTTATAAAATCTAATTACCCACATTTGTATATTAATATTGTTAAAATCACACGACAGCGATTTGGATATTAATATTGTTAAAATCACAGTACCCATGTTTGGATATTAATATCGTTATAAAATCTAATTACCCACATTTTTATATTAATATTGTTAAAAATCACACGACAGCGATTTGGATATTAATATTGTTAAAATCACAGTACCCATGTTTGGATATTAATATCGTTATAAAATCTAATTACCCACATTTGTATATTAATATTGTTAAAAATCACACTACAGCGATTTGGATATTAATATTGTTAAAATCACAGTACCCATGTTTGGATATTAATATCGTTTAAAATCTAATTACCCACATTTGTATATTAATATTGTTAAAATCACACTACAGCGATTTGGATATTAATATTGTTAAAATCACAGTACCCATGTTTGGATATTAATATCGTTATAAAATCTAATTACCCACATTTGTATATTAATATTGTTAAAAATCACACTACAGCGATTTGGATATTAATATTGTTAAAATCACAGTACCCATGTTTGGATATTAATATCGTTATAAAATCTAATTACCCACATTTGTATATTAATATTGTTATTAATAAAAAAATCACACTACAGCGATTTGGATATTAATATTGTTAAAATCACAGTACCCATGTTTGGATATTAATATCGTTATAAAATCTAATTACCCACATTTGTATATTAATATTGTTAAAAATCACACTACAGCGATTTGGATATTAATATTGTTAAAATCACAGTACCCATGTTTGGATATTAATATCGTTATAAAATCTAATTACCCACATTTGTATATTAATATTGTTAAAATCACACGACAGCGATTTGGATATTAATATTGTTAAAATCACAGTACCCATGTTTGGATATTAATATCGTTATAAAATCTAATTACCCACATTTGTATATTAATATTGTTAAAATCACACTACAGCGATTTGTATATTAATATTGTTAAAAAATCACAGTACCCATGTTTGGATATTAATATCGTTATAAAATCTAATTACCCACATTTGTATATTAATATTGTTAAAATCACAGTACAGCGATTTGGATATTAATATTGTTAAAATCACAGTACCCATGTTTGGATATTAATACTGTTAAAAAATCTAATTACCCACATTTGTATATTAATATTGCTAAAAATCACACTACAGCGATTTGGATATTAATATTGTTAAAATCACAGTACCCATGTTTGGATATTAATATCGATATTAATATCGTAAAATCTAATTACCCACATTTGTATATTAATATTGTTAAAATCACACGACAGCGATTTGGATATTAATATTGTTAAAATCACAGTACCCATGTTTGGATATTAATATCGTTAAAAAATCTAATTACCCATATTTGTATATAATATTGTTAAAAATAACAGTACCCATGTTTGGATATTAATATCGTTAAAAATCACAGTACCCATGTTTGGATATTAATATCGTTATAAAATCTAATTACACACATTTGTATATTAATATTGTTAAAATCACACTACAGCGATTTGGATATTAATATTTTCACAGATATTGGATATTAATATCGTTATAAAATCTAATTACCCACATTTGTATATTAATATTGTTAAAAATCACACTACAGCGATTTGGATATTAATATTGTTAAAAAATCACAGTACCCATGTTTGGATATTAATATCGTTATAAAATCTAATTACCCACATTTGTATATTAATATTGTTAAAATCACACGACAGCGATTTGGATATTAATATTGTTAAAATCACAGTACCATGTTTGGATATTAATATCGTTATAAAATCTAATTACCCACATTTGTATATTAATATTGTTAAAAATCACACTACAGCGATTTGGATATTAATATTGTTAAAATCACAGTACCCATGTTTGGATATTAATATCGTTATAAAATCTAATTACCCACATTTGTATATTAATATTGTTAAAATCACACTACAGCGATTTGGATATTAATATTGTTAAAATCACAGTACCCATTTTTGGATATTAATATCGTTATAAAATCTAATTACCCACATTTGTATATTAATATTGTTAAAAATCACACTACAGCGATTTGGATATTAATATTGTTAAAATCACAGTACCCATGTTTGGATATTAATATCGTTATAAAATCTAATTACCCACATTTGTATATTAATATTGTTAAAATCACACAACAGCAATTTCAATATTAATGTTGTTAAAATCACAGCACCCATGTTTGGATATTAATATCGTTAAAAATCTAATTACCCACATTTGTATATTAATATTGTTAAAAATCACACTACAACGATTTGGATATTAATATTGTTAAAAATCACAGTACAGCGATTTGGATATTAATATCGTTATAAAATCTAATTACCCACATTTTATATTAAATACAGCGATTTGTATATTAATATTGTTAAAATCACAGTACCCATGTTTGGATATTAATATCGTTATAAAATCTAATTACCCACATTTGTATATTAATATTGTTTAAAATCACATTACCCACGATTTGTATATTAATATTGTTAAATATCACACTACCCATGTTTGGATATTAATATCGTTAAAATCACAGTACCCATATTGGATATTAATATCGTTATAAAATCTAATTACCCATATTTGTATATTAATATTGTTAAAAATCACAGTACCCATGTTTGGATATTAATATCGTTATAAAATCTAATTACCCACATTTGTATATTAATATTGTTAAAAATCACACTACAGCGATTTGTATATTAATATTGTTAAAAATCACAGTACCCATGTTTGGATATTAATATCGTTATAAAATCTAATTACCCACATTTGTATATTAATATTGTTAAAAAATCACACTACAGCGATTTGTATATTAATATTGTTAAAATCACAGTACCCATGTTTGGATATTAATATCGTTATAAAATCTAATTACCCACATTTGTATATTAATATTAATATTGTTAAAATCACACAGCGATTTGGATATTAATATTGTTAAAATCACAGTACCCATGTTTGGATATTAATATCGTTAAAAATCTAATTATTTGTATATTAATATTGTTAAAAAAATACAGCGATTTGTATATTAATATTGTTGAAAATCACATTACCCATGTTTGGATATTAATATCATTATAAAATCTAATTACCCACATTTGTATATTAATATTGTTAAAAATCACACGACAGCGATTTGGATATTAATATTGTTAAAATCACAGTATTCATATTTAGATATTAATATCGTTATAAAATCTAATTACCTACATCTTTATATTAATATTGTTAAAATCACACGACAGCGATTTGGATATTAATATTGTTAAAATCACAGTACCCATGTTTGGATATTAATATCGTTAAAAATCTAATTACCCACATTTGTATATTAATATTGTTAAAAATCACACTACAGCGATTTGTATATTAATATTGTTAAAATCACAGTACCCATGTTTGGATATTAATATCGTTAAAAATCACAGTACCCATATTTGTATATTAATATTGTTAAAATCACACGTTTTGATATTAATATCGTTAAAAACAGCGATTTGGATATTAATATTGTTAAAAATCACAGTACCCATGTTTGGATATTAATATCGTTATAAAATCTAATTACCCACATTTGTATATTAATATTGTTAAAAAATCACACTACAGCGATTTGTATATTAATATTGTTAAAATCACAGTACCCATGTTTGGATATTAATATCGTTATAAAATCTAATTACCTACATCTTTATATTAATATTGTTAAAATCACACGACAGCGATTTGGATATTAATATTGTTAAAATCACAGTACCCATGTTTGGATATTAATATCGTTATAAAATCTAATTACCCACATTTGTATATTAATATTGTTAAAAATCACACTACAGCGATTTGTATATTAATATTGTTAAATATCACACTACCCATGTTTGGATATTAATATCGTTATAAAATCTAATTACCCACATTTGTATATTAATATTGTTAAAATCACACTACAGCGATTTGGATATTAATATTGTTAAAAAAAATCACAGTACCCATGTTTGGATATTAATATCGTTATAAAATCTAATTACCCATATTTGTATATTATAATTGTTAAAAATCACACTACAACGATTTGGATATTAATATTGTTAAAAATCACAGTACCCATGTTTGGATATTAATATCGTTATAAAATCTAATTACCCACATTTGTATATTAATATTGTTATTTGTATATTAATATTGTTAAAATCACACTACAGCGATTTGGATATTAATATTGTTAAAAATCACAGTACCCATGTTTGGATATTAATATCGTTAAAAATCTAATTACCCACATTTGTATATTAATATTGTTAAAAATCACACTACAGCGATTTGGATATTAATATTGTTAAAAATCACATTACCCATGTTTGGATATTAATATCGTTATAAAATCTAATTACCCACATTTGTATATTAATATTGTTTAAAATCACACGACAGCGATTTGGATATTAATATTGTTAAAATCACAGTACCCATGTTTGGATATTAATATCGTTATAAAATCTAATTACCCACATTTGTATATTAATATTGTTAAAAATCACACTACAGCGATTTGGATATTAATATTGTTAAAAATCACAGTACCCATGTTTGGATATTAATATCGTATAAAATCACAGTACCCAAATATTCTAATTACCCACATTTGTATATTAATATTGTTAAAATCACAGTACCCATGTTTGGATATTAATATCGTTATAAAATCTAATTACCCACATTTGTATATTAATATTGTTAAAAATCACAGTACCCATGTTTGGATATTAATATCGTTATAAAATCTAATTACCCACATTTGTATATTAATATTGTTAAAAATCACACGACAGCGATTTGGATATTAATATTGTTAAAATCACAGTACCCATGTTTGGATATTAATATCGTTTAAAATCTAATTACCCACATTTGTATATTAATATTGTTAAAATCACATTACAGCGATTTGGATATTAATATTGTTAAAATCACAGTACCCATGTTTGGATATTAATATCGTTAAAAAATCTAATTACCCACATTTGTATATTAATATTGTTAAAAATCACACGACAGCGATTTGGATATTAATATTGTTAAAAATCACAGTACCCATGTTTGGATATTAATATCGTTAAAAATCTAATTACCCACATTTGTATATTAATATTGTTAAAAATCACACTACAGCGATTTGGATATTAATATTGTTAAAAATCACAGTACCCATGTTTGGATATTAATATCGTTATAAAATCTAATTACCCACATTTGTATATTAATATTGTTAAAATCACATTACAGCGATTTGGATATTAATATTGTTAAAATCACAGTACCCATATTTGGATATTATTACTGTTAAAAAATCTAATTACCCACATTTGTATATTAATATTGTTAAAAATCACATTACAGCGATTTGTATATTAATATTGTTAAATATCACACTACCCATGTTTGGATATTAATATCGTTATAAAATCTAATTACCCACATTTGTATATTAATATTGTTAAAAATCACACTACAGCGATTTGATATTAATATTGTTAAAATCACAGTACCCATGTTTGGATATTAATATCGTTATAAAATCTAATTACCCACATTTGTATATTAATATTGTTAAAATCACACGACAGCGATTTGGATATTAATATTGTTAAAATCACAGTACCCATGTTTGGATATTAATATCGTTATAAAATCTAATTACCCACATTTGTATATTAATATTGTTAAAAATCACACTACAGCGATTTGGATATTAATATTGTTAAAATCACAGTACCCATGTTTGGATATTAATATCGTTATAAAATCTAATTACCCACATTTGTATATTAATATTGTTAAAAATCACACGACAGCGATTTGGATATTAATATTGTTAAAATCACAGTATTCATATTTAGATATTAATATCGTTATAAAATCTAATTACCCACATTTGTATATTAATATTGTTAAAATCACACGACAGCGATTTGGATATTAATATTGTTAAAATCACAGT
The DNA here is from genome assembly GCF_004210375.1 of Tachypleus tridentatus. Lineage (NCBI taxonomy): Eukaryota > Metazoa > Arthropoda > Merostomata > Xiphosura > Limulidae > Tachypleus > Tachypleus tridentatus. The sequence goes on from NW_027467777.1 coordinate 2,800,214, forward strand.
ACCCATGTTTGGATATTAATATCGTTAAAAAATCTAATTACCCACATTTGTATATTAATATTGTTAAAATCACACTACAGCGATTTGGATATTAATATTGTTAAAATCACAGTACCCATGTTTGGATATTAATATCGTTATAAAATCTAATTACCCACATTTGTATATTAATATTGTTAAAAATCACACTACAGCGATTTGGATATTAATATTGTTAAAAATCACAGTACCCATGTTTGGATATTAATATCGTTAAAAAATCTATTTACGCACATTTGTATATTAATATTGTTAAAATCACACTACAGCGATTTGGATATTAATATTGTTAAAATCACAGTACCCATGTTTGGATATTAATATCGTTATAAAATCTAATTACCCACATTTGTATATTAATATTGTAAAAATCACACTACAGCGATATTTGTTATAAAATATTAATATTGTTAAAATCACAGTACCCATGTTTGGATATTAATATCGTTATAAAATCTAATTACCCACATTTGCATATTAATATTGTTAAAATCACACTACAGCGATTTGGATATTAATATTGTTAAAATCACAGTACAGCGATTTGGATATTAATATCGTTAAAATCTAATTACCCATGTTTGGATATTAATATCGTTAAAAATCTAATTTGTATATTTGTATATTAATATTGTTAAAATCACACTACAGCGATTTGGATATTAATATTGTTAAAATCACAGTACCCATGTTTGGATATTAATATCGTTAAAATCTAATTACCCACATTTGTATATTAATATTGTTGTTAAAATCACACTACAGCGATTTGGTATATTAATATTGTTAAAATCACAGTACCCATGTTTGGATATTAATATCGTTATAAAATCTAATTACCCACATTTGTATATTAATATTGTTAAAATCACACGACAGCGATTTGGATATTAATATTGTTAAAAATCACAGTCCCCATGTTTGGATATTAATATCGTTAAAAAATCTAATTACCCACATTTGTATATTAATATTGTTAAAAATCACACTACAGCGATTTGGATATTAATATTGTTAAAATCACAGTATTCATGTTTGGATATTAATATCGTTATAAAATCTAATTACCCACATTTGTATATTAATATTGTTAAAAATCACACTACAGCGATTTGGATATTAATATTGTTAAAATCACAGTACCCATGTTTGGATATTAATATCGTTATAAAATCTAATTACCCACATTTGTATATTAATATTGTTAAAAATCACATACAGCGATTTGGATATTAATATTGTTAAAATCACAGTACCCATGTTTGGATATTAATATCGTTATAAAATCTAATTACCCACATTTGTATATTAATATTGTTAAAAATCACACACATTTACAGCGATTTGGATATTAATATTGTTAAAATCACAGTACCCATGTTTGGATATTAATATCGTTATAAAATCTAATTACCCACATTTGTATATTAATATTGTTAAAAATCACAGTACAGCGATTTGGATATTAATATTGTTAAAATCACAGTACCCATGTTTGGATATTAATATCGTTATAAAATCTAATTACCCACATTTGTATATTAATATTGTTAAAAATCACACTACAGCGATTTGGATATTAATATTGTTAAAATCACAGTACCCATGTTTGGATATTAATATCGTTATAAAATCTAATTACCCACATTTGTATATTAATATTGTTAAAATCACACGACAGCGATTTGGATATTAATATTGTTAAAATCACAGTACCCATGTTTGGATATTAATATCGTTATAAAATCTAATTACCCACATTTGTATATTAATATTGTTAAAAATCACACTACAGCGATTTGTATATTAATATTGTTAAAAATCACAGTACCCATGTTTGGATATTAATATCGTTTAAAATCTAATTACCCACATTTGTATATTAATATTGTTAAAAATCACACGACAGCGATTTGGATATTAATATTGTTAAAATCACAGTACCCATGTTTGGATATTAATATCGTTATAAAATCTAATTACCCACATTTGTATATTAATATTGTTAAAATCACACTACAGCGATTTGTATATTAATATTGTTAAAATCACAGTACCCATGTTTGGATATTAATATCGTTAAAAATCTAATTACCCACATTTGTATATTAATATTGTTAAAAATCACACTACAGCGATTTGTATATTAATATTTCACAGTACCCATATTAATATATCGTTATAAAATCTAATTACCCACATTTGTATATTAATATTGTTAAAATCACAGTACCCATGTTTGGATATTAATATCGTTATAAAATCTAATTACCCACATTTGTATATTAATATTGTTAAAATCACATTACAGCGATTTGGATATTAATATTGTTAAAATCACAGTACCCATGTTTGGATATTAATATCGTTAAAAAATCTAATTACCCACATTTGTATATTAATATTGTTAAAAATCACACTACAGCGATTTGGATATTAATATTGTTAAAATCACAGTACCCATGTTTGGATATTAATATCGTTATAAAATCTAATTACCCACATTTGTATATTAATATTGTTAAAATCACACACACGATTTGGATATTAATATTGTTAAAATCACAGCGATTTGGATATTAATATTGTTAAAATCACAGTACCCATGTTTGGATATTAATATCGTTATAAAATCTAATTACCCACATTTGTATATTAATATTGTTAAAAATCACACTACAGCGATTTGGATATTAATATTGTTAAAATCACAGTACCCATGTTTGGATATTAATATCGTTAAAAAATCTAATTACCCACATTTGTATATTAATATTGTTAAAAATCACGATTTGTATATTAATATTGTTAAAATACAGCGATTTGGATATTAATATTGTTAAAATCACAGTACCCATGTTTGGATATTAATATCGTTATAAAATCTAATTACCCACATTTGTATATTAATATTGTTAAAATCACACTACAGCGATTTGATATTAATATTGTTAAAATCACAGTACCCATGTTTGGATATTAATATCGTTATAAAATCTAATTACCCACATTTGTATATTAATATTGTTAAAATCACACGACAGCGATTTGGATATTAATATTGTTAAAATCACAGTACCCATGTTTGGATATTAATATCGTTATAAAATCTAATTACCCACATTTGTATATTAATATTGTTAAAAAATCACGATTTGGATATTAATACGTTAAAAATCAGCGATTTGTATATTAATATTGTTACTACAAAATCACAGTTACCCATGTTTGGATATTAATATTAAAATCTAATTACCCATACAGCGATTTGGATATTAATATTGTTAAAATCACAGTACCCATGTTTGGATATTAATATCGTTATAAAATCTAATTACCCACATTTGTATATTAATATAAAAATCACACTACAGCGATTTGTATATTAATATTGTTAAAAATCACAGTACCCATGTTTGGATATTAATATCGTTATAAAATCTAATTACCCACATTTGTATATTAATATTGTTAAAATCACACTACAGCGATTTGGATATTAATATTGTTAAAATCACAGTACCCATGTTTGGATATTAATATCGTTATAAAATCTAATTACCCACATTTGTATATTAATATTGTTAAAATCACACGACAGCGATTTGGATATTAATATTGTTAAAATCACAGTACCCATGTTTGGATATTAATATCGTTATAAAATCTAATTACCCACATTTGTATATTAATATTGTTAAAATCACACGACAGCGATTTGGATATTAATATTGTTAAAATCACAGTACCCATGTTTGGATATTAATATCGTTAAAAATCTAATTACCCACATTTGTATATTAATATTGTTAAAAATCACACTACAGCGATTTGGATATTAATATTGTTAAAATCACAGTACCCATGTTTGATATTTATCGATATTAATATTGTATATTAATATTGTTAAAATCACATTACCCATTTGTATATTAATATTGTTTTAAAATCAAATTACAGCGATTTGGATATTAATATTGTTAAAATCACAGTACCCATGTTTGGATATTAATATCGTTATAAAATCTAATTACCCACATTTGTATATTAATATTGTTAAAATCACACTACAGCGATTTGGATATTAATATTGTTAAAATCACAGTACCCATGTTTGGATATTAATATCGTTATAAAATCTAATTACCTACATCTTTATATTAATATTGTTAAAATCATACGACAGCGATTTGGATATTAATATTGTTAAAAATCATAGTCCCATGTTTGGATATTAATATCGTTAAAAATCTAATTACCCACATTTGTATATTAATATTGTTAAAAATTACAGCGAATATTAATATTGTTAAAATCACAGTACCCATGTTTGGATATTAATATCGTTATAAAATCTAATTACCCACATTTGTATATTAATATTGTTAAAAATCACACTACAGCAATTTGTGTATTAATATTGTTAAAAGTCACAGTACCCATGTTTGGATATTAATATCATTATAAAATCTATTTATCAACATTTGTATATTAATATTGTTAAAAATCACACGACAGCGATTTGGATATTAATATTGTTAAAATCACAGTATTCATATTTAGATATTAATATCGTTATAAAATCTAATTACCCACATTTGTATATTAATATTATTAAAAATTACACTGCAGCGATTTGGATATTAATATTGTTAAAATCACAGTACCCATGTTTGGATATTAATATCGTTAAAAATCTAATTACCCACATTTGTATATTAATATTGTAAAAATCACACTACAGCGATTTGGATATTAATATTGTTAAAATCACAGTACCCATGTTTGGATATTAATATCGTTATAAAATCTAATTACCCACATTTGTATATTAATATTGCTAAAAAATCACACTACAGCGATTTGGATATTAATATTGTTAAAATCACAGTATTCATATTTAGATATTAATATCGTTATAAAATCTAATTACCCACATTTGTATATTAATATTATTAAAAATTACACTACAGCGATTTGTATATTAATATTGTTAAATATCACACTACCCATGTTTGGATATTAATATCGTTATAAAATCTAATTACCCACATTTGTATATTAATATTGTTAAAATCACACGACAGCGATTTGGATATTAATATTGTTAAAATCACAGTACCCATGTTTGGATATTAATATCGTTAAAAATCTAATTACCCACATTTGTATATTAATATTGTTAAAAATCACACTACAGCGATTTGGATATTAATATTGTTAAAATCACAGTACCCATGTTTGGATATTAATATCGTTATAAAATCTAATTACCCACATTTGTATATTAATATTGTTAAAAATCACATCGTTATAAAATCTAATTACAGCGATTTGTATATTAATATTGTTATTGTTAAAATCACAGTACCCATGTTTGGATATTAATATCGTTATAAAATCTAATTACCCACATTTGTATATTAATATTGTTAAAATCACACTACAGCGATTTGGATATTAATATTGTTAAAATCACAGTACCCATGTTTGGATATTAATATCGTTATAAAATCTAATTACCCACATTTGTATATTAATATTGTTAAAAATCACACGACAGCGATTTGGATATTAATATCGTTAAAATCACAATACCCATGTTTGGATATTAATATCGTTAAAAACTTTAATTACCCACATTTGTATATTAATATCGTTAAAAACTTTAATTACCCACATTTGTATATTAATATTGTTAAAAATCACAGTACAGCGATTTGGATATTAATATCGATATTAATATCGTTATAAAATCTAATTACCCACATTTGTATATTAATATTGTTAAAAATCACACTACAGCGATTTGGATATTAATATTGTTAAAATCACAGTACCCATGTTTGGATATTAATATCGTTATAAAATCTAATTACCCACATTTGTATATTAATATTGTTAAAATCACACGACAGCGATTTGGATATTAATATTGTTAAAATCACAGTACCCATGTTTGGATATTAATATCGTTATAAAATCTAATTACCCACATTTGTATATTAATATTGTAAAAATCACACTACAGCGATTTGGATATTAATATTGTTAAAATCACAGTACCCATGTTTGGATATTAATATCGTTATAAAATCTAATTACCCACATTTGTATATTAATATTGTTAAAAATCACACTACAGCGATTTGTATATTAATATTGTTAAAATCACAGTACCCATGTTTGGATATTAATATCGTTATAAAATCTAATTACCCACATTTGTATATTAATATTGTTAAAAATCACACTACAGCGATTTGGATATTAATATTGTTAAAATCACAGTACCCATGTTTGGATATTAATATCGTTATAAAATCTAATTACCCACATTTGTATATTAATATTGTTAAAATCACACGACAGCGATTTGGATATTAATATTGTTAAAATCACAGTACCCATGTTTGGATATTAATATCGTTAAAAAATCTAATTACCCACATTTGTATATTAATATTGTTAAAAATCACACTACAGCGATTTGGATATTAATATTGTTAAAAATCACAGTACCCATGTTTGGATATTAATAACGTTATAAAATCTAATTACCCACATTTGTATATTAATATTGTTAAAATCACACTACAGCGATTTGGATATTAATATTGTTAAAATCGTACCCATGTTTGGATATTAATATCGTTATAAAATCTAATTACCCACATTTGTATATTAATATTGTTTAAAATCACACTCCAGCGATTTGTATATTAATATTGTTAAAATCACACTACCCATGTTTGGATATTAATATCGTTATAAAATCTAATTACCCACATTTGTATATTAATATTGTTAAAAATCACACGACAGCGATTTGGATATTAATATTGTTAAAATCACAGTATTCATATTTAGATATTAATATCGTTATAAAATCTAATTACCTACATCTTTATATTAATATTGTTAAAATCATACGACAGCGATTTGGATATTAATATTGTTAAAAATCATAGTCCCATGTTTGGATATTAATATCGTTAAAAATCTAATTACCCACATTTGTATATTAATATTGTTAAAAATCACACTACAGCGATTTGGATATTAATATTGTTAAAATCACAGTACCCATGTTTGGATATTAATATCGTTAAAAAATCTAATTACCCACATTTGTATATTAATATTGTTTAAAATCACACTACAGCGATTTGGATATTAATATTGTTAAAATCACAGTACCCATGTTTGGATATTAATATCGTTATAAAATCTAATTACCCACATTTGTATATTAATATTGTTAAAAATCACACTACAGCGATTTGGATATTAATATTGTTAAAATCACAGTACCCATGTTTGGATATTAATATCGTTATAAAATCTAATTACCCACATTTGTATATTAATATTGTTAAAAATCACACTACAGCGATTTGGATATTAATATTGTTAAAATCACAGTACCCATGTTTGGATATTAATATCGTTATAAAATCTAATTACCCACATTTGTATATTAATATTGTTAAAAAACACACATTTAAAATCATATTAATATCGTTTAAAATCACATTACAGCGATTTGTATATTAATATTGTTTAAAATCACAGTACCCATGTTTGGATATTAATACCGTTAAAAAATCTAATTACCCACATTTGTATATTAATATTGTTAAAAATCACACTACAGCGATTTGTATATTAATATTGTTAAAAGTCACAGTACCCATGTTTGGATATTAATATCGTTATAAAATCTAATTACCCACATTTGTATATTAATATTGTTAAAATCACACGACAGCGATTTGGATATTAATATTGTTAAAATCACAGTACCCATGTTTGGATATTAATATCGTTATAAAATCTAATTACCCACATTTGTATATTAATATTGTTAAAAATCACACTACAGCGATTTGTATATTAATATTGTTAAAATCACAGTACCCATGTTTGGATATTAATATCGTTATAAAATCTAATTACCCACATTTGTATATTAATATTGTTAAAATCACACGACAGCGATTTGGATATTAATATTGTTAAAATCACAGTACCCATGTTTGGATATTAATATCGTTATAAAATCTAATTACCCACATTTGTATATTAATATTGTTAAAATCACACGACAGCGATTTGGATATTAATATTGTTAAAATCACAGTACCCATGTTTGGATATTAATATCGTTAAAAATCTAATTACCCACATTTGTATATTAATATTGTTAAAAAATCACACTACAGCGATTTGGATATTAATATTGTTAAAAATCATAGTCCCATGTTTGGATATTAATATCGTTAAAAATCTAATTACCCACATTTGTATATTAACATTGTAAAAAAATCACACTACAGCGATTTTGATATGAATATCGTTAAAAATCACAGTACCCATGTTTGGATATTAATATCGTTATAAAATCTAATTACCCACATTTGTATATTAATATTGTTAAAATCACACTACAGCGATTTGGATATTAATATTGTTAAAATCACAGTACCCATGTTTGGATATTAATATCGTTATAAAATCTAATTACCCACATTTGTATATTAATATTGTTAAAAATCACACGACAGCGATTTGGATATTAATATTGTTAAAATCACAGTACCCATGTTTGGATATTAATATCGTTAAAAAAAATCTAATTACCCACGATTTGTATATTAATATTGTTAAAATCACATACCCATTATATATTGTTAAAATCACACGACAGCGATTTGGATATTAATATTGTTAAAATCACAGTACCCATGTTTGGATATTAATATCGTTAAAAAATCTAATTACCCACATTTGTATATTAATATTGTTAAAATCACACTACAGCGATTTGGATATTAATATTGTTAAAATCACAGTACCCATGTTTGGATATTAATATCGTTATCAAATCTAATTACCCACATTTGTATATTAATATTGTTAAAAATCACGAGACAGCGATTTGGATATTAATATTGTTAAAAATCACAGTACCCATTTTTGGATATTAATATCGTTACAAAATCTAATTACCCACATTTGTATATTAATATTGTTAAAAATCACATACAGCGATTTGGATATTAATATTGTTAAAATCACAGTACCCATGTTTGGATATTAATATCGTTATAAAAAATCTAATTACCCACATTTGTATATTAATATTGTTAAAATCATACGACAGCGATTTGGATATTAATATTGTTAAAAATCATAGTCCCATGTTTGGATATTAATATCGTTAAAAATCAAATTACCCACATTTGTATATTAATATTGTTAAAAATCACACTACAGCGATATTTGGATATTAATATTGTTAAAATCACAGTACCCATGTTTGGATATTAATATCGTTATAAAATCTAATTACCCACATTTGTATATTAATATTGTTAAAAATCACACTACAGCGATTTGGATATTAATATTGTTAAAATCACAGTACCCATGTTTGGATATTAATATCGTTATAAAATCTAATTACCCACATTTGTATATTAATATTGTTAAAATCACACTACAGCGATTTGGATATTAATATTGTTAAAATCACAGTACCCATGATTTGGATATTAATATCGTTATAAAATCTAATTACCCACATTTGTATATTAATATTGTTAAAATCACACTACAGCGATTTGTATATTAATATTGTTAAAATCACAGTACCCATGTTTGGATATTAATATCGTTAAAAATCTAATTACCCACATTTGTATATTAATATTGTTAAAATCACACGACAGCGATTTGGATATTAATATTGTTAAAATCACAGTACCCATGTTTGGATATTAATATCGTTATAAAATCTAATTACCCACATTTGTATATTAATATTGTTAAAATCACACGACAGCGATTTGGATATTAATATTGTTAAAATCACAGTACCCATGTTTGGATATTAATATCGTTATAAAATCTAATTACCCACATTTGTATATTAATATTGTTAAAAAATCACACGACAGCGATTTGGATATTAATGTTGTTAAAATCACAGCACCGATGTTTAGATATTAATATCGTTAAAAATATAATTACCCACATTTGTATATTAATATTGTTAAAAATCACACTACAGCGATTTGTATATTAATATTGTTAAAAATCACAGTACCCATGTTTGTATATATTAATATCGTTAATATCGTTAAAATCTAATTACCCACATTTGTATATTAATATTGTTAAAAATCACACTACAGCGATTTGGATATTAATATTGTTAAAATCACAGTACCCATGTTTGGATATTAATATCGTTATAAAATCTAATTACCCACATTTGTATATTAATATTGTTAAAATCACACGACAGCGATTTGGATATTAATATTGTTAAAATCACAGTACCCATGTTTGGATATTAATATCGTTATAAAATCTAATTACCCACATTTGTATATTAATATTGTTAAAAATCACACTACAGCGATTTGGATATTAATATTGTTAAAATCACAGTACCCATGTTTGGATATTAATATCGTTATAAAATCTAATTACCCACATTTGTATATTAATATTGTTAAAAATCACACGACAGCGATTTGGATATTAATATTGTTAAAATCACAGTATTCATATTTAGATATTAATATCGTTAAAAAATCTAATTCCCAACATTTCTATATTAATATTGTTAAAAATCACACTACAGCGATTTGGATATTAATATTGTTAAAATCACAGTATTAATATTTAGATATTAATATCGTTATAAAATCTAATTACCCACATTTGTATATTAATATTGTTAAAATCACACGACAGCGATTTGGATATTAATATTGTTAAAATCACAGTACCCATGTTTGGATATTAATATCGTTATAAAATCTAATTACCCACATTTGTATATTAATATTGTTAAAAATCACACGACAGCGATTTGGATATTAATATTGTTAAAATCACAGTACCCATGTTTGGATATTAATATCGTTAAAAATCTAATTACCCACATTTGTATATTAATATTGTTAAAAATCACACTACAGCGATTTGGATATTAATATTGTTAAAATCACAGTACCCATGTTTGGATATTAATATCGTTAAAAAATCTAATTACCCATATTTGTATATTAATATTGTTAAAAATCACACTACAGCGATTTGTATATTAATATTGTTAAATATCACACTACCTATGTTTGGATATTAATATCGTTAAATCACAGTACCCATATTGGATATTAATATCGTTAAAAAATCTAATTACCCATATTTGTATATTAAAATTTGTTAAAATCACACTACAACGATTTGGATATTAATATTGTTAAAATCACAGTACCCATGTTTGGATATTAATATCGTTATAAAATCTAATTACCCATATTTGTATATTAATATTGTTAAAAATCACACTACAGCGATTTGGATATTAATATTGTTAAAATCACAGTACCCATGTTTGGATATTAATATCGTTATAAAATCTATTTATCAACATTTGTATATTAATATTGTTAAAAATCACATACAGCGATTTGGATATTAATATTGTTAAAAAATCACAGTACCCATGTTTGGATATTAATATCGTTAAAATCTAATTACCACATGATTTGGATATTAATATATTTGTATATTAATATTGTTAAAAATCACACTACAGCGATTTGGATATTAATATTGTTAAAATCACAGTACCCATGTTTGGATATTAATATCGTTATAAAATCTAATTACCCACATTTGTATATTAATATTGTTAAAATCACACTACAGCGATTTGGATATTAATATTGTTAAAATCACAGTACCCATGTTTGGATATTAATATCATTATAAAATCTATTTATCAACATTTGTATATTAATATTGTTAAAAATCACACGACATGGATTTGGATATTAATATCGTTAAAAATCACAGTACCCATATTTGGATAATAATATCGTTATAAAATCTAATTACCCACACTTGTATATTAATATTGTTAAAAATCACACGACAGCGATTTGGATATTAATATTGTTAAAATCACAGTACCCATGTTTGGATATTAATATCGTTATAAAATCTATCATTTGTATATTAATAATGTTAAAAATTACTACAGCGATTTGAATATTAATATTGTTAAAAATCGCAGTACCCATAATTGGATATTAATAACGTTATAAAATCTAATTATCCACATTTGTATATTAATATCGTTAAAAAATCTAATTAACCACATTTGTATATTATAATTGTTAAAAATCACACTACAGCGATTTGGATATTAATATTGTTAAAATCACAGTACCCATGTTTGGATATTAATATCGTTAAAAATCTAATTACCCACATTTGTATATTAATATTGTTAAAAATCACACTACAGCGATTTGGATATTAATATTGTTAAAATCACAGTACCCATGTTTGGATATTAATATCGTTATAAAATCTAATTACCCACATTTGTATATTAATATTGTTAAAATCACACTACAGCGATTTGGATATTAATATTGTTAAAATCACAGTACCCATGTTTGGATATTAATATCGTTATAAAATCTAATTACCCACATTTGTATATTAATATTGTTAAAAATCACAGTACAGCGATTTGGATATTAATATTGTTAAAATCACAGTACCCATGTTTGGATATTAATATCGTTATAAAATCTAATTACCCACATTTGTATATTAATATTGTTAAAAATCACACTACAGCGATTTGGATATTAATATTGTTAAAATCACAGTACCCATGTTTGGATATTAATATCGTTATAAAATCTAATTACCCACATTTGTATATTAATATTGTTAAAATCACACTACAGCGATTTGGATATTAATATTGTTAAAATCACAGTACCCATGTTTGGATATTAATATCGTTAAAAAATCTAATTATATCGTTATAAAATCTAATTACCCATTTGTATATTAATATTGTTAAAAATCACACGACAGCGATTTGGATATTAATATTGTTAATAAAATCACAGTATATCGTTAAAAAATCCATGTTTGGATATTAATATCGTTAAAAATCTAATTACCCACATTTGTATATTAATATTGTTAAAAATCACACTACAGCGATTTGGATATTAATATTGTTAAAATCACAGTACCCATGTTTGGATATTAATATCGTTATAAAATCTAATTACCCACATTTGTATATTAATATTGTTAAAATCACACTACAGCGATTTGGATATTAATATTGTTAAAATCACAGTACCCATGTTTGGATATTAATATCGTTTAAAAATCTAATTACCCACATTTGTATATTAATATTGTTAAAATCACACTACAGCGATTTGTATATTAATATTGTTAAAATCACAGTACCCATGTTTGGATATTAATATCGTTATAAAATCTAATTACCCACATTTGTATATTAATATTGTTAAAATCACACGACAGCGATTTGGATATTAATATTGTTAAAAATCACAGTACCCATGTTTGGATATTAATATCGTTATAAAATCTAATTACCCACATTTGTATATTAATATTGTTAAAAATCACACTACAGCGATTTGTATATTAATAATGTTAAAATCACAGTACCCATGTTTGGATATTAATATCGTTATAAAATCTAATTACCCACATTTGTATATTAATATTGTTAAAATCACACGACAGCGATTTGGATATTAATATTGTTAAAATCACAGTACCCATGTTTGGATATTAATATCGTTATAAAATCTAATTACCCACATTTGTATATTAATATTGTTAAAAATCACACTACAGCGATTTGGATATTAATATTGTTAAAATCACAGTACCCATGTTTGGATATTAATATCGTTATAAAATCTAATTACCCACATTTGTATATTAATATTATTAAAAATCACACTACAGCGATTTGGATATTAATATTGTTAAAATCACAGTACCCATGTTTGGATATTAATATCGTTATAAAATCTAATTACCCACATTTGTATATTAATATTGTTAAAAATCACACGACACGATTTGGATATTAATATTGACAGCGATTTGGATATTAATATTGTTAAAAATCACAGTACCCATGTTTGGATATTAATATCGTTATAAAATCTAATTACCCACATTTGTATATTAATATTGTTAAAAATCACACTACAGCGATTTGGATATTAATATTGTTAAAATCACAGTACCCATGTTTGGATATTAATATCGTTATAAAATCTAATTACCCACATTTGTATATTAATATTGTTAAAAATCACACGACATCGATTTGGATATTAATATCGTTAAAATCACAGTACCCATGTTTGGATATTAATATCGTTATAAAATCTAATTACCCACATTTGTATATTAATATTGTTAAAATCACACTACAGCGATTTGGATATTAATATTGTTAAAATCACAGTACCCATGTTTGGATATTAATATCGTTATAAAATCTAATTACCCACATTTGTATATTAATATTGTTAAAATCACACTACAGCGATTTGGATATTAATATTGTTAAAATCACAGTACCCATGTTTGGATATTAATATCGTTATAAAATCTAATTACCCACATTTGTATATTAATATTGTTAAAAATCACACGACAGCGATTTGGATATTAATATTGTTAAAATCACAGTATTCATATTTAGATATTAATATCGTTATAAAATCTAATTACCCACATTTGTATATTAATATTGTTAAAAAATCACACAACAGCAATTTCAATATTAATGTTGTTAAAATCACAGCACCGATGTTTAGATAATAATATCGTTAAAAATATAATTACCCACATTTGTATATTAATATTGTTAAAAATCACACTGCAGCGATTTGGATATTAATATTGTTAAAATCACAGTACCCATGTTTGGATATTAATATCGTTAAAAAATCTAATTACCCACATTTGTATATTAATATTGTTAAAAATCACACTACAGCGATTTGTATATTAATATTGTTAAAATCACAGTACCCATGTTTGGATATTAATATCGTTATAAAATCTAATTACCCACATTTGTATATTAATATTGTTAAAATCACACGACAGCGATTTGGATATTAATATTGTTAAAATCACAGTACCCATGTTTGGATATTAATATCGTTATAAAATCTAATTATATATTAATATATTGTTAAAAAATCACAGTACCCATGTTTGGAAATTAATATCACATTTATAAAATCTAATTACCCACATTTGTATATTAATATTGTTAAAATCACAGTACCCATTTGGATATTAATATTAAAATATTGTTAAAAATCACACTACAGCGATTTGGATATTAATATTGTTAAAATCACAGTACCCATGTTTGGATATTAATATCGTCTAAAATCTAATTACCCACATTTGTATATTAATATTGTTAAAATCACACTACAGCGATTTGGATATTAATATTGTTAAAAATCACAGTACCCATGTTTGGATATTAATATCGTTATAAAATCTAATTACCCACATTTGTATATTAATATTGTTAAAAATCACACTACAGCGATTGGGATATTAATATTGTTAAAATCACAGTACCCATGTTTGGATATTAATATCGTTATAAAATCTAATTACCCACATTTGTATATTAATATTTTTAAAAATCACACGACATCGATTTCTATATTAATATTGTTAAAATCACAGTACCCATGTTTGGATATTAATATCGTTATAAAATCTAATTACCCACATTTGTATATTAATATTGTTAAAAATCACACTACAGCGATTTGGATATTAATATTGTACCCACATTTGTATAAAATCACAGTACCCATGTTTGGATATTAATATCGTTATAAAATCTAATTACCCACATTTGTATATTAATATTGTTAAAATCACACGACAGCGATTTGGATATTAATATTGTTAAAATCACAGTACCCATGTTTGGATATTAATATCGTTTAAAAATCTAATTACCCACATTTGTATATTAATATTGTTAAAATCACACTACAGCGATTTGGATATTAATATTGTTAAAAATCACAGTACCCATGTTTGGATATTAATATCGTTATAAAATCTAATTACCCACATTTGTATATTAATATTGTTAAAATCACACGACAGCGATTTGGATATTAATATTGTTAAAATCACAGTACCCATGTTTGGATATTAATATCGTTAAAAATCTAATTACCCACATTTGTATATTAATATTGTTAATAAAAATCACACTACAGCGATTTGGATATTAATATTGTTAAAATCACAGTACCCATGTTTGGATATTAATATCGTTATAAAATCTAATTACCCACATTTGTATATTAATATTGTTAAAATCACACTACAGCGATTTGGATATTAATATTGTTAAAATCACAGTACCCATGTTTGGATATTAATATCGTTATAAAATCTAATTACCCACATTTGTATATTAATATTGTTAAAATCACACTACAGCGATTTGGATATTAATATTGTTAAAATCACACTACCCATGTTTGGATATTAATATCGTTATAAAATCTAATTACCCACATTTCTATATTAATATTTTTAAAAATCACACGACAGCGATTTGGATATTAATATTGTTAAAATCACAGTACCCATGTTTGGATATTAATATCGTTAAAAGATCATATTACCCAAATTTATATATTAATATTGTTATAGAATCACAGTACAGCGATTTGATATGGATATTAAAAATATCGTAATATCGTTAAAAATCTAATTACCCACATTTGTATATTAATATTGTTAAAAAAATCACATTGTTAAAATCACAGCGATTTGGATATTAATATTGTTAAAATCACAGTACCCATGTGTGGATATTAATATCGTTATAAAATCTAATTACCCACATTTGTATATTAATATTGTTAAAATCACACGACAGCGATTTGGATATTAATATTGTTAAAAATCACAGTACCCATGTTTGGATATTAATATCGTTATAAAATCTAATTACCCACATTTGTATATTAATATT
The DNA here is from genome assembly GCF_004210375.1 of Tachypleus tridentatus. Taxonomy (NCBI): domain Eukaryota; kingdom Metazoa; phylum Arthropoda; class Merostomata; order Xiphosura; family Limulidae; genus Tachypleus; species Tachypleus tridentatus. The sequence goes on from NW_027467777.1 coordinate 2,817,177, forward strand.
GTTAAAAATCACACTACAGCGAATTGGATATTAATATTGTTAAAATCACAGTACCCATGTTTGGATATTAATATCGTTATAAAATCTAATTACCCACATTTGTATATTAATATTGTTAAAAATCACATTACAGCGATTTGGATATTAATATTGTTAAAATCACAGTACCCATGTTTGGATATTAATATCGTTAAAAAATCTAATTACCCACATTTGTATATTAATATTGTTAAAAATAACAGTACCCATGTTTGGATATTAATATCGTTAAAAAATCTAATTACCCATATTTGTATATTAATATTGTTAAAATCACACGACAGCGATTTGGATATTAATATTGTTAAAATCACAGTACCCATGTTTGGATATTAATATCGTTATAAAATCTAATTACCCACATTTGTATATTAATATTGTTAAAAATCACACTACAGCGATTTGGATATTAATATTGTTAAAAATCACAGTACCCATGTTTGGATATTAATATCGTTATAAAATCTAATTACCCACATTTGTATATTAATATTGTTAAAAATCACACGACAGCGATTTGGATATTAATATTGTTAAAATCACAGTACCCATGTTTGGATATTAATATCGTTATAAAATCTAATTACCCACATTTGTATATTAATATTGTTAAAAATCACACTACAGCGATTTGGATATTAATATTGTTAAAAATCACAGTACCCATGTTTGGATATTAATATCGTTATAAAATCTAATTACCCACATTTGTATATTAATATTGTTAAAAATCACACTACAGCGATTTGGATATTAATATTGTTAAAAATCACAGTACCCATGTTTGGATATTAATATCGTTATAAAATCTAATTACCCACATTTGTATATTAATATTGTTAAAAATCACACTACAGCGATTTGGATATTAATATTGTTAAAATCACAGTACCCATGTTTGGATATTAATATCGTTATAAAATCTAATTACCCACATTTGTATATTAATATTGTTAAAAAAAAAACTACAACGATTTGTATATTAATATTGTTAAAAAATCACACTACAGCGTTTTGTATGTTAATATTGTTAAAATCACACTACCCATGTTTGGATATTAATATCGTTATAAAATCTAATTACCCACATTTGTATATTAATATTGTTAAAAATCATACGACAGCGATTTGGATATTAATATTGTTAAAAATCACAGTACCCATGTTTGGATATTAATATCGTTAAAAAATCTAATTACCCACATTTGTATATTAATATTGTTAAAAATCACACTACAGCGATTTGGATATTAATATTGTTAAAAATCACAGTACCCATGTTTGGATATTAATATCGTTATAAAAATCTAATTACCCACATTTGTATATTAATATTGTAAAAAATCACACTACAGCGATTTGGATATTAATATTGTTAAAATCACAGTACCCATGTTTGGATATTAATATCGTTATAAAATCTAATTACCCACATTTGTATATTAATATTGTTAAAAATCACACGACAGCGATTTGGATATTAATATTGTTAAAAATCACAGTACCCATAATTGGATATTAATAACGTTATAAAATCTAATTATCCACATTTGTATATTAATATCGTTAAAAAATCTAATTAACCACATTTGTATATTATAATTGTTAAAAAAATCACAGTACAGCGATTTGGATATTAATATTGTTAAAAATCACAGTACCCATGTTTGGATATTAATATCGTTAAAAATCTAATTACCCACATTTGTATATTAATATTGTTAAAAATCACACTACAGCGATTTGGATATTAATATTGTTAAAAATCACAGTACCCATGTTTGGATATTAATATCGTTAAAAAATCTAATTACCCACATTTGTATATTAATATTGTTAAAATCACATACAGCGATTTGGATATTAATATTGTTAAAATCACAGTACCCATGTTTGGATATTAATATCGTTATAAAATCTAATTACCCACATTTGTATATTAATATTGTTAAAAATCACACGACAGCGATTTGGATATTAATATTGTTAAAATCACAGTACCCATGTTTGGATATTAATATCGTTATAAAATCTAATTACCCACATTTGTATATTAATATTGCTAAAATCACATTAAAGCGATTTGTATATTAATATTGTTAAAAATCACAGTACCCATGTTTGGATATTAATATCGTTATAAAATCTAATTACCCACATTTGTATATTAATATTGTTAAAAATCACACTACAGCGATTTGTATATTAATATTGTTAAATATCACACTACCCATGTTTGGATATTAATATCGTTATCAAATCTAATTACCCACATTTGTATATTAATATTGTTAAAAATCACACTACAGCGATTTGGATATTAATATTGTTAAAATCACAGTACCCATGTTTGGATATTAATATCGTTATAAAATCTAATTACCCACATTTGTATATTAATATTGTTAAAATCACAGTACAGCGATTTGGATATTAATATTGTTAAAATCACAGTATGTTTGGATATTAATATCGTTATAAAATCTAATTACCCACATTTGTATATTAATATTGTTAAAAATCACACTACAGCGATTTGGATATTAATATTGTTAAAATCACAGTACCCATGTTTGGATATTAATATCGTTATAAAATCTAATTACCCACATTTGTATATTAATATTGTTAAAAATCACACTACAGCAATTTGTATATTAATATTGTTAAAATCACAGTACCCATGTTTGGATATTAATATCGTTATAAAATCTAATTACCCACATTTGTATATTAATATTGTTAAAAAAATCACGACAGCGATTTGGATATTAATATTCTTAAAAATCCCAGTACCCATGTTTGGATATTAATATCGTTTAAAAATCTAATTACCCACATTTGTATATTAATATTGTTAAAAATCACACTACAGCGATTTGGATATTAATATTGTTAAAAATCACAGTACCCATGTTTGGATATTAATATCGTTATAAAATCTAATTACCCACATTTGTATATTAATATTGTTAAAAATCACACGACATGGATTTGGATATTAATATCGTTAAAAATCACAGTACCCATGTTTGGATATTAATATCGTTATAAAATCTAATTACCCACATTTGTATATTAATATTGTTAAAAATCACACTACAACGATTTGGATATTAATATTGTTAAAAATCGCAGTACCCATGTTTGGATATTAATATCGTTATAAAATCTAATTATCCACATTTGTATATTAATATTGTAAAAAATCACACGACAGCGATTTGGATATTAATATCGTTAAAAATCACAGTACCCATGTTTGGATATTAATATCGATAAAAATCTAATTACCCACATTTGTATATTAATATTCTAAAAATCACA
>NW_027467777.1:2821042-2871664 GCF_004210375.1 Tachypleus tridentatus
TACACTGTTTTGATGCTGTTTTCAGCTTTTAGAAGAATTCGTCTTTTAGACTGTTTTAAACGTTTCTAGTCTCAATTTGCGTGTTTATACAGTGTATTTATGCAGCTTTCACTGTTTTATAAGTATTCGTGTCCTAAATCTCTTTTATCTTAATTTCTTTTTTAAACTGCATTTATGCTGTGTTCTCCGTTTTACAAAAATTGACTTTTATACCGGTTCCAAGCGTTTCTCCTCTAAATTTTACAGTGTATTCATGCTGTTTTCAACGTTTTACAAAAATTCTTCTTTTAGATTTGTTTTAAGCGTTTCTAGTCTCAATTTCCTTGTCGTTTATGATGTTTTCACTGTTTTACAAGAATTCGTCTTTAGACTGGTTATAAGCGTTTCTCCTCTCAATTTTACACAGTGTATTTATGCTGTTTTAAAGTTTTACAAAAATTCAATTTTAGACCGGTTGTTAGCGTTTCTGCTCTCAAATTTCTACGCTGATTTGATGCTCTTTTCAACGTTTTACAAAAATTCGAATTTTAGACTGGTATTGCGTTTTAGAGTGTATTTATGCTGTTTTCACCGTTTTACAAGAATTCGTCTTTTAGACTGTTTTAAACGTTTCTAGTCTCAATTTGCGTGTTTTACAGTGTATTTATGCAGTTTTCACCGTTTTACAAGTATTCGTGTCCTAAATCTCTTTTATCTTAATTTCTTTTTTTAAACTGCATTTATGCTGTGTTCTCCGTTTTACAAAAATTCGACTTTTATACCGGTTCCAAGCGTTTCTCCTCTAAATTTTTACTGTGTATTCATGCTGTTTTCAACGTTTTACAAAAATTCTTCTTTTAGACTTGTTTTAAGCGTTTCTAGTCTCAATTTCCTTGTCGTTTGTGATGTTTTCACTGTTTTACAAGAATTCGTCTTTAGACTAGTTATAAGCGTTTCTCCTCTCAATTTTACACAGTGTATTTCTGCTGTTTTCAACGTTTTACAAAAATTCGAACTTTAGACCGGTTTTTAGCGTTTCTGCTCTCAAATTTCTACACTGTTTTGATGCTGTTTCCAGCTTTTTAGAAGAATTCTTCTTTTTGGGTTTTAAGCGTTTCTAGTGTCAATCTGTATGTTTTTTTTCACCATTTTACTAGAATTCGTCGTTTAATTTCGGGTTTAAAGGTTTCAAGTTTTATTTCGCTGGTTTTTTGAACTGTTTTATGCTGTTTTCACTGTTTTACAAGAATTCGTCTTTTAGACTGTTTTTAAACTTTTCTAGTCTCAATTTGCGTGATTATACAGTGTATTTATGCTGTTTTCAACATTTTACAAAAATTCGAATTTTAGACCGGTTTTTAGCGTTTCTCCTCTCAAATTTCTACACTGTTTTGATGCTGTTTCCAGCTTTTTAGAAGAATTATTCTTTTAGACGGGTTTTAAGCGTTTCTAGTGTCAATTTGTATGTTTTTACCAGTGTTTCATGCTGTTTTAACCTTTTTACTAGATTTCGTCTTTTAATTTCGGGTTTAAAGGTTTCTAGTTTCATTTCGCTGGTTTTTACACTGTTTAATGCTGTTTCCAGCAGTTTAGAAGAATTCTTCTTTTAGACGGGTTTTAATCGTATATAGTATCAATTTGCTTGTTTTTAAACTGTTTCATGCTGTTTTCACCGTTTTACAAGAATTCGTCTTTTAGAACGGTTTTAATAGTTTCTATTCACATTTCCCTCGTTTTTACACTGTTTTATGGTGTTTCCAGCGTTTTAGAAGAATTCTTCTTTTAGACTTGTTTTAAGAGTTTCTAGTCTCAATTTCTTTGTCGTTTATGATGTTTTCACTGTTTTACAAGAAATCCTCATTTAGACCGGTTATAAGCGTTTCTCCTCTCAATTTTACACAGTGTATTGATGCTGTTTTCAACGTTTTACAAAAATTCGAATTTTAGACCGGTTTATAGCGTTTCTGCTCTCAAATTTCTACACTGTTTTGATGCTGTTTCCAGCTTTTTAGAAGAATTCGTCTTTTAGACTGTTTTCCGTTTTACAAAAATTCGACTTTTATACCAGTTTTAAGCGTTTCTTTTCTCAATTTTTACAGTGTATTCATGCTGTTTTCAACGTTTTACAAAAATTCGTCTTTTAGACCAGTTTTAATAGTTTCTATTCACATTTCCCTGGTTTTTACACTGTTTTATGGTGTTTCCAGCGTTTTAGAAGAATTCTTCTTTTAGATTTGTTTTAAGCGTTTCTATTCACATTTCCCTGGTTTTTACACTGTTTTATGGTGTTTCCAGCGTTTTAGAAGAATTCGTCTTTTAGACCGGTTATATGCGTTTATCCTCTCAATTTTACACAGTGTATTGATGCTGTTTTCAACGTTTAAAAAAAAAAAATTCGAATTTTAGACCGGTTTTTAGCGTTTCTGCTCTCAAATTTCTACACTGTTTTGATGCTGTTTCCAGCTTTTTAGAAGAATTCTTCTTTTAGACGGGTTTTAAGCGTTTCATGTCTCAATTTGTATGTTTTTACCAGTGTTTTTATCCTTTTTTCACCATTTTACTAGAATTCGTCTTTTAGACCGGTTTTAATAGTTTCTATTCACATTTCCCTGGTTTTTACACTGTTTTATGGTGTTTCCAGCGTTTTAGAAGAATTTTTCTTTTAGACTTGTTTTAAGCGTTTCTAGTCTCAATTTCCTTGTCGTTTATGATGTTATCACTGTTTTACAAGAATTCGTCTTTTAGACCGGTTATAAGCGTTTCTCCTCTAAATTTTAAACAGTGTATTTATGCTGTTTTCAAGGTTTTACAAAATTTGAATTTTAGACTGGTTTTAAGCCTTTTTACAGTGTATTTATGCTGTTTTCACCGTTTTACAAAAATTCGTCTTTTAGACTGTTTTTAAACGTTTCTAGTCTCAATTTGCGTGTTTTTACAGTGTATTTATGCAGTTTTCACTGTTTTACAAGTATTCGTGTCCTAAATCTCTTTTATCTTAATTTCTTTTTTAAAACTGCATTTATGCTGTGTTCTCCGTTTTACAAAAATTCGACTTTTATACCGGTTCCAAGCGTTTCTCCTCAAATTTTTACAGTGTATTTATGCTGATTTCAAAGTTTTACAAAATTGAATTTTAGACCGGTTTTAGCGTTTCTGCTCTCAAATTTCTACACTGTTTTGATGCTGTTTCCAGCTTTTTAGAAGAATTCTTCTTTTAGACGGGTTTTAAGCGTTTCATGTCTCAATTTGTATGTTTTTACCAGTGTTTTTATCCTTTTTTCACCATTTTACTAGAATTCGTCTTTTAGACCGGTTTTAATAGTTTCTATTCACATTTCCCTGGTTTTTACACTGTTTTATGGTGTTTCCAGCGTTTTAGAATAATTTTTCTTTTAGACTTGTTTTAAGCGTTTCTAGTCTCAATTTCCTTGTCGTTTATGATGTTATCACTGTTTTACAAGAATTCGTCTTTTAGACCGGTTATAAGCGTTTCTCCTCTAAATTTTAAACAGTGTATTTATGCCGTTTTCAAGGTTTTACAAAATTTGAATTTTAGACTGGTTTTAAGCCTTTTTACAGTGTATTTATGCTGTTTTCACCGTTTTACAAAAATTCGTCTTTTAGACTGTTTTTAAACGTTTCTAGTCTCAATTTGCGTGTTTTTACAGTGTATTTATGCAGTTTTCACTGTTTTACAAGTATTCGTGTCCTAAATCTCTTTTATCTTAATTTCTTTTTTAAACTGCATTTATGCTGTGTTCTCCGTTTTACAAAAATCGACTTTATACCGGTTCCAAGCGTTTCTCCTCTAAATTTTTACAGTGTATTTATGCTGATTTCAAAGTTTTACAAAATTCTGATTTTAGACCGGTTGCTAGCGTTTCTGCTCTCAAATTTCTACACTGTTTTGATGTTGTTTCCAGCTTTTAGAAGAATTCTTCTTTTAGACGGGTTTTAAGCGTTTCTAGTGTCAATTTGTATGTTTTACCAGTGTTTTTATGTTTTTTTCACCATTTTACTGGAATTCGTCTTTTAATTTCTGGGTTTAAAGGTTTCTAGTTTCATTTCGCTGGTTTTTTACACTGTTTCCAGCTTTTAGAAGAATTCTTCTTTTAGACGGGTTTTAATCGTTTCTAGTATCAATTTGTTTGTTGTTAAACTGTTTTATGCTGTTTTCACTGTTTTACAAGAATTCGTCTTTTAGTCTGTTTTTAAACGTTTCTAGTCTCAATTTGCGTGTTTTTACAGTGTATTTATGCAGTTTTCACCGTTTTACAAGTATTCGTGTCCTAAATCTCTTTTATCTTAATTTCTTTTTTACACTGCATTTGAATTTTAGACTGGTTTTAAGTCTTTTTCAGTGTATTTATGCTGTTTTCACCGTTTTACAAGAATTCGTCTTTTAGACTGTTTTTAAACGTTTCTAGTCTCAATTTGCGTGTTTTACAGTGTATTTATGCAGTTTTCACCGTTTTACAAGTATTCGTGTCCTAAATCTCTTTTATCTTAATTTCTTTATTAAACTGCATTTATGCTGTGTTCTCCGTTTTACAAAAATTCGACTTTTATACCGGTTCCAAGCGTTTCTCCTCTAAATTTTTACAGTGTATTTATGCTGTTTTAAAGTTTTACAAAATTCGAATTTTAGACCGGTTGTTAGCGTTTCTGCTCTCAAATTTCTACACTGATTTGATGCTCTTTTCAACGTTTTACAAAAAATTCGAATTTTAGACTGGTATTAAGCGTTTTTAAATTGCATTTATGCTGTGTTCTCCGTTTTAAAAAAATTCGACTTTTATACCGGTTTTAAGCGTTTCTCCTCTCAATTTTTACAGCTTTTTCGAAGAATTCTTCTTTTAGACGGGTTTTAATCGTATCTAGTATCAATTTGCTTGTTTTTAAACTGTTTCATTCTGTTTTCACCGTTTTACAAGAATTCGTCTTTTAGACCTGTTTTAATAGTTTCTATTCACATTTCCCTGGTTTTTACACTGTTTTATGGTGTTTCCAGCGTTTTAGAAGAATTCTTCTTTTGGACTTGTTTTAAGCGTTTGTAGTCTCAATTTCCTTGTCGTTTGTGATGTTTTCACTGTTTTAGAAGAATTCGTCTTTTAGACTAGTTATAAGCGTTTCTCCTCTCAATTTTACACAGTGTATTTATGCTGTTTTCAACGTTTTACAAAAATTCGAATTTTAGACTGGTATTAAGCGTTTTTAAATTGCATTTATGCTGTGTTCTCCGTTTTAAAAAAATTGACTTTTATACCGGTTTTAAGCGTTTCTCCTCTCAATTTTTACAGCTTTTTCGAAGAATTCTTCTTTTAGACGGGTTTTAATCGTATCTAGTATCAATTTGCTTGTTTTTAAACTGTTTCATGCTGTTTTCACCGTTTTACAAGAATTCGTCTTTTAGACCTGTTTTAATAGTTTCTATTCACATTTCCCTGGTTTTTACACTGTTTTATGGTGTTTCCAGCGTTTTAGAAGAATTCTTCTTTTGGACTTGTTTTAAGCGTTTGTAGTCTCAATTTCCTTGTCGTTTATGATGTTTTCACTGTTTTAGAAGAATTCGTCTTTTAGACTAGTTATAAGCGTTTCTCCTCTCAATTTTACACAGTGTATTTATGCTGTTTTCAACGTTTTACAAAATTCGAATTTTAGACCGGTTTTAAGCGTTTCTCCTCTAAATTTTTACAGTGTATTTATGCTGTTTTCAAAGTTTTACAAAAATTCGAATTTTAGACCGATTTTTAGCGTTTCTGCTCTCAAATTTCTACACTATTTTGATGCTGTTTCCAGCTTTTTAGAAGAATTCTTCTTTTTGATTTTAAGCGTTTCTAGTGTCAATTTATGTGTTTTTTTTCACCATTTTACTAGAATTCGTCGTTTAATTTCGGGTTTAAAGGTTTCAAGTTTTATTTCGCTGGTTTTTAAACTGTTTAATGCTGTTTTCACTGTTTTACAAGAATTCGTCTTTAGACTGTTTTTAAACGTTTCTAGTCTCAATTTGCGTGTTTATACAGTGTATTTATGCAGTTTTCACCGTTTTACAAGTATTCGTGTCCTAAATCTCTTTTATCTTAATTTCTTTTTTAAACTGCATTTATGCTGTGTTCTCCGTTTTACAAAAATTCGACTTTTATACCGGTTCCAAGCGTTTCTCCTCTAAATTTTTACTGTGTATTCATGCTGTTTTCAACGTTTTACAAAATTCTTCTTTTAGACTTGTTTTAAGCGTTTCTAGTCTCAATTTCCTTGTCGTTTGTGATGTTTTCACTGTTTTACAAGAATTCGTCTTTTAGACTAGTTATAAGCGTTTCTCCTCTCAATTTTACACAGTGTATTTCTGCTGTTTTCAACGTTTTACAAAAATTCGAACTTTAGACCGGTTTTTAGCGTTTCTGCTCTCAAATTTCTACACTGTTTTGATGCTGTTTCCAGCTTTTAGAAGAATTCTTCTTTTGGGTTTTAAGCGTTTCTAGTGTCAATCTGTATGTTTTTTTTTCACCATTTTACTAGAATTCGTCGTTTAATTTCGGGTTTAAAGGTTTCAAGTTTTATTTCGCTGGTTTTGAACTGTTTTATGCTGTTTTCACTGTTTTACAAGAATTCGTCTTTTAGACTGTTTTAAACTTTTCTAGTCTCAATTTGCGTGATTATACAGTGTATTTATGCTGTTTTCAACATTTTACAAAATTCAGAATTTTAGACCGGTTTTAGCGTTTCTCCTCTCAAATTTCTACACTGTTTTGATGCTGTTTCCAGCTTTTTAGAAGAATTATTCTTTTAGACGGGTTTTAAGCGTTTCTAGTGTCAATTTGTATGTTTTTACCAGTGTTTCATGCTGTTTTAACCTTTTTACTAGATTTCGTCTTTTAATTTCGGGTTTAAAGGTTTCTAGTTTCATTTCGCTGGTTTTTACACTGTTTAATGCTGTTTCCAGCAGTTTAGAAGAATTCTTCTTTTAGACGGGTTTTAATCGTATATAGTATCAATTTGCTTGTTTTTAAACTGTTTCATGCTGTTTTCACCGTTTTACAAGAATTCGTCTTTTAGAACGGTTTTAATAGTTTCTATTCACATTTCCCTCGTTTTTACACTGTTTTATGGTGTTTCCAGCGTTTTAGAAGAATTCTTCTTTTAGACTTGTTTTAAGAGTTTCTAGTCTCAATTTCTTTGTCGTTTATGATGTTTTCACTGTTTTACAAGAAATCCTCATTTAGACCGGTTATAAGCGTTTCTCCTCTCAATTTTACACAGTGTATTGATGCTGTTTTCAACGTTTTACAAAAATTCGAATTTTAGACCGGTTTATAGCGTTTCTGCTCTCAAATTTCTACACTGTTTTGATGCTGTTTCCAGCTTTTTAGAAGAATTCGTCTTTTAGACTGTTTTCCGTTTTACAAAAATTCGACTTTTATACCAGTTTTAAGCGTTTCTTTTCTCAATTTTACAGTGTATTCATGCTGTTTTCAACGTTTTACAAAATTCGTCTTTTAGACCAGTTTTAATAGTTTCTATTCACATTTCCCTGGTTTTACACTGTTTTATGGTGTTTCCAGCGTTTTAGAAGAATTCTTCTTTTAGATTTGTTTTAAGCGTTTCTATTCACATTTCCCTGGTTTTTACACTGTTTTATGGTGTTTCCAGCGTTTTAGAAGAATTCGTCTTTTAGACCGGTTATATGCGTTTATCCTCTCAATTTTACACAGTGTATTGATGCTGTTTTCAACGTTTAAAAAAAAAAATTCGAATTTTAGACCGGTTTTTAGCGTTTCTGCTCTCAAATTTCTACACTGTTTTGATGCTGTTTCCAGCTTTTTAGAAGAATTCTTCTTTTAGACGGGTTTTAAGCGTTTCATGTCTCAATTTGTATGTTTTACCAGTGTTTTTATCCTTTTTCACCATTTTACTAGAATTCGTCTTTTAGACCGGTTTTAATAGTTTCTATTCACATTTCCCTGGTTTTTACACTGTTTTATGGTGTTTCCAGCGTTTTAGAAGAATTTTTCTTTTAGACTTGTTTTAAGCGTTTCTAGTCTCAATTTCCTTGTCGTTTATGATGTTATCACTGTTTTACAAGAATTCGTCTTTTAGACCGGTTATAAGCGTTTCTCCTCTAAATTTTAAACAGTGTATTTATGCCGTTTTCAAGGTTTTACAAAAATTTGAATTTTAGACTGGTTTTAAGCCTTTTTACAGTGTATTTATGCTGTTTTCACCGTTTTACAAAAATTCGTCTTTTAGACTGTTTTTAAACGTTTCTAGTCTCAATTTGCGTGTTTTTACAGTGTATTTATGCAGTTTTCACTGTTTTACAAGTATTCGTGTCCTAAATCTCTTTTATCTTAATTTCTTTTTTAAACTGCATTTATGCTGTGTTCTCCGTTTTACAAAATTCGACTTTTATACCGGTTCCAAGCGTTTCTCCTCTAAATTTTTACAGTGTATTTATGCTGATTTCAAAGTTTTACAAAAATTCGAATTTTAGACCGGTTGCTAGCGTTTCTGCTCTCAAATTTCTACACTGTTTTGATGCTGTTTCCAGCTTTTTAGAAGAATTCTTCTTTTAGACGGGTTTTAAGCGTTTCATGTCTCAATTTGTATGTTTTTACCAGTGTTTTTATCCTTTTTCACCATTTTACTAGAATTCGTCTTTTAGACCGGTTTTAATAGTTTCTATTCACATTTCCCTGGTTTTACACTGTTTTATGGTGTTTCCAGCGTTTTAGAAGAATTTTTCTTTTAGACTTGTTTTAAGCGTTTCTAGTCTCAATTTCCTTGTCGTTTATGATGTTATCACTGTTTTACAAGAATTCGTCTTTTAGACCGGTTATAAGCGTTTCTCCTCTAAATTTTAAACAGTGTATTTATGCCGTTTTCAAGGTTTTACAAAATTTGAATTTTAGACTGGTTTTAAGCCTTTTACAGTGTATTTATGCTGTTTTCACCGTTTTACAAAATTCGTCTTTTAGACTGTTTTAAACGTTTCTAGTCTCAATTTGCGTGTTTTACAGTGTATTTATGCAGTTTTCACTGTTTTACAAGTATTCGTGTCCTAAATCTCTTTTATCTTAATTTCTTTTTTTAAACTGCATTTATGCTGTGTTCTCCGTTTTACAAAATTCGACTTTTATACCGGTTCCAAGCGTTTCTCCTCTAAATTTTACAGTGTATTTATGCTGATTTCAAAGTTTTACAAAATTCTGAATTTTAGACCGGTTGCTAGCGTTTCTGCTCTCAAATTTCTACACTGTTTTGATGCTGTTTCCAGCTTTTTAGAAGAATTCTTCTTTTAGACGGGTTTTAAGCGTTTCTAGTGTCAATTTGTATGTTTTTACCAGTGTTTTTATGTTTTTTTCACCATTTTACTGAATTCGTCTTTTAATTTCGGGTTTAAAGGTTTCTAGTTTCATTTCGCTGGTTTTACACTGTTTCCAGCTTTTAGAAGAATTCTTCTTTTAGACGGGTTTTAATCGTTTCTAGTATCAATTTGCTTGTTGTTAAACTGTTTTATGCTGTTTTCACTGTTTTACAAGAATTCGTCTTTTAGTCTGTTTTTAAACGTTTCTAGTCTCAATTTGCGTGTTTTTACAGTGTATTTATGCAGTTTTCACCGTTTTACAAGTATTCGTGTCCTAAATCTCTTTTATCTTAATTTCTTTTTTACACTGCATTTGAATTTTAGACTGGTTTTAAGTCTTTTTTCAGTGTATTTATGCTGTTTTCACCGTTTTACAAGAATTCGTCTTTTAGACTGTTTTTAAACGTTTCTAGTCTCAATTTGCGTGTTTTTACAGTGTATTTATGCAGTTTTCACCGTTTTACAAGTATTCGTGTCCTAAATCTCTTTTATCTTAATTTCTTTATTAAACTGCATTTATGCTGTGTTCTCCGTTTTACAAAAATTCGACTTTTATACCGGTTCCAAGCGTTTCTCCTCTAAATTTTTACAGTGTATTTATGCTGTTTTAAAGTTTTACAAAATTCTGAATTTTAGACCGGTTGTTAGCGTTTCTGCTCTCAAATTTCTACACTGATTTGATGCTCTTTTCAACGTTTTACAAAAATTCGAATTTTAGACTGGTATTAAGCGTTTTTAAATTGCATTTATGCTGTGTTCTCCGTTTTAAAAAAATTCGACTTTTATACCGGTTCCAAGCGTTTCTCCTCTAAATTTTTACAGTGTATTTATGCTGATTTCAAAGTTTTACAAAAATTCGAATTTTAGACCGGTTGCTAGCGTTTCTGCTCTCAAATTTCTACACTGTTTTGATGCTGTTTCCAGCTTTTTAGAAGAATTCTTCTTTTAGACGGGTTTTAAGCGTTTCTAGTGTCAATTTGTATGTTTTTACCAGTGTTTTTATGTTTTTTTCACCATTTTACTGGAATTCGTCTTTTAATTTCGGGTTTAAAGGTTTCTAGTTTCATTTCGCTGGTTTTTACACTGTTTCCAGCTTTTTAGAAGAATTCTTCTTTTAGACGGGTTTTAATCGTTTCTAGTATCAATTTGCTTGTTGTTAAACTGTTTTATGCTGTTTTCACTGTTTTACAAGAATTCGTCTTTTAGTCTGTTTTTAAACGTTTCTAGTCTCAATTTGCGTGTTTTTACAGTGTATTTATGCAGTTTTCACCGTTTTACAAGTATTCGTGTCCTAAATCTCTTTTATCTTAATATGTTTTTTACACTGCATTTATGCTGCTTTCTCCGTTTTAGAAGAATTCGTCCTTTAGACTGTTCTTATGTTTTTTCACCGTTTTAGAAGAATTCGTCTTTTAGACCGGTTATAAGCGTTTCTCCTCTAAATTTTACACAGTGTATTTATGCCGTTTTCAACGTTTTACAAAAATTTGAATTTTAGACTGGTTTTAAGTCTTTTTTCAGTGTATTTATGCTGTTTTCACCATTTTACAAGAATTCGTCTTTTAGACTGTTTTTAAACGTTTCTAGTCTCAATTTGCGTGTTTTTACAGTGTATTTATGCAGTTTTCACCGTTTTACAAGTATTCGTGTCCTAAATCTCTTTTATCTTAATTTCTTTATTAAACTGCATTTATGCTGTGTTCTCCGTTTTACAAAAATTCGACTTTTATACCGGTTCCAAGCGTTTCTCCTCTAAATTTTTACAGTGTATTTATGCTATTTTTAAAGTTTTACAAAAATTCGAATTTTAGACCGGTTGTTAGCGTTTCTGCTCTCAAATTTCTACACTGATTTGATGCTCTTTTCAACGTTTTACAAAAATTCGAATTTTAGACTGGTATTAAGCGTTTTTAAATTGCATTTATGCTGTGTTCTCCGTTTTAAAAAAATTCGACTTTTATACCGGTTTTAAGCGTTTCTCCTCTCAATTTTTACAGCTTTTTCGAAGAATTCTTCTTTTAGACGGGTTTTAATCGTATCTAGTATCAATTTGCTTGTTTTTAAACTGTTTCATGCTGTTTTCACCGTTTTACAAGAATTCGTCTTTTAGACCTGTTTTAATAGTTTCTATTCACATTTCCCTGGTTTTTACACTGTTTTATGGTGTTTCCAGCGTTTTAGAAGAATTCTTCTTTTGGACTTGTTTTAAGCGTTTGTAGTCTCAATTTCCTTGTCGTTTGTGATGTTTTCACTGTTTTAGAAGAATTCGTCTTTTAGACTAGTTATAAGCGTTTCTCCTCTCAATTTTACACAGTGTATTTATGCTGTTTTCAACGTTTTACAAAAATTCGAATTTTAGACCGGTTTTAAGCGTTTCTCCTCTAAATTTTTACAGTGTATTTATGCTGTTTTCAAAGTTTTACAAAAATTCGAATTTTAGACCGATTTTAGCGTTTCTGCTCTCAAATTTCTACACTATTTTGATGCTGTTTCCAGCTTTTAGAAGAATTCTTCTTTTTTGGATTTTAAGCGTTTCTAGTGTCAATTTGTATGTTTTTTTCACCATTTTACTAGAATTCGTCGTTTAATTTCGGGTTTAAAGGTTTCAAGTTTTATTTCGCTGGTTTTTTAAACTGTTTAATGCTGTTTTCACTGTTTTACAAGAATTCGTCTTTTAGACTGTTTTTAAACGTTTCTAGTCTCAATTTGCGTGTTTATACAGTGTATTTATGCAGTTTTCACCGTTTTACAAGTATTCGTGTCCTAAATCTCTTTTTTTCTCTTAATTTCTTTTTTTAAACTGCATTTATGCTGTGTTCTTCGTTTTACAAAAAATCGACTTTTATACCGGTTATAAGCGTTTATCCTCTCAATTTTACACAGTGTATTGATGCTGTTTTCAACGTTTTACAAAATTCTGAATTTTAGACCGGTTTATAGCGTTTCTGCTCTCAAATTTCTACACTGTTTTGATGTTGTTTCCAGCTTTTTAGAAGAATTGTCTTTAGACTGTTTTTAAACGTTTCTAGTCTCAATTTGCGTGTTTATACAGTGTATTTATGCAGCTTTCACCGTTTTATAAGTATTCGTGTCCTAAATCTCTTTTATCTTAATTTCTTTTTTAAACTGCATTTATGCTGTGTTCTCCGTTTTACAAAAAATCGACTTTTATACCGGTTCCAAGCGTTTCTCCTCTAAATTTTACAGTGTATTCATGCTGTTTTCAACGTTTTACAAAATTCTTCTTTTAGACTTGTTTTAAGCGTTTCTAGTCTCAATTTCCTTGTCGTTTGTGATGTTTTCACTGTTTTACAAGAATTCGTCTTTTAGACTAGTTATAAGCGTTTCTCCTCTCAATTTTACACAGTGTATTTCTGCTGTTTTCAACGTTTTACAAAAATTCGAACTTTAGACCGGTTTTTAGCGTTTCTGCTCTCAAATTTCTACACTGTTTTGATGCTGTTTCCAGCTTTTTAGAAGAATTCTTCTTTTTGGGTTTTAAGCGTTTCTAGTGTCAATCTGTATGTTTTTTTTTTGACCATTTTACTAGAATTCGTCGTTTAATTTCGGGTTTAAAGGTTTCAAGTTTTATTTCGCTGGTTATTTAAACTGTTTTATGCTGTTTTCACTGTTTTACAAGAATTCGTCTTTTAGACTGTTTTAAACTTTTCTAGTCTCAATTTGCGTGATTATACAGTGTATTTATGCTGTTTTCAACGTTTTACAAAAATTCGAATTTTAGACCGGTTTTTAGCGTTTCTGCTCTCAAATTTCTACACTGTTTAAATGCTGTTTCCAGCGTTTTAGAAGAATTCTTCTTTTAGACTTGTTTTAAGAGTTTCTAGTCTCAATTTCCTTGTCGTTTATGATATTTTCACTGTTTTACAAGAATTCGTCTTTTAGACCGGTTATATGCGTTTATCCTCTCAATTTTACACAGTGTATTGATGCTGTTTTCAACGTTTAAAAAAAAAATTCGAATTTTAGACCGGTTTTTAGCGTTTCTGCTCTCAAATTTCTACACTGTTTTGATGCTGTTTCCAGCTTTTTAGAAGAATTCTTGTTTTAGACGGGTTTTAAGCGTTTCATGTCTCAATTTGTATGTTTTTACCAGTGTTTTTATCCTTTTTTCACCATTTTACTAGAATTCGTCTTTTAGACCGGTTTTAATAGTTTCTATTCACATTTCCCTGGTTTTTACACTGTTTTATGGTGTTTCCAGCGTTTTAGAAGAATTCTTCTTTTAGACTTGTTTTAAGCGTTTCTAGTCTCAATTTCCTTGTCGTTTATGATGTTATCACTGTTTTACAAGAATTCGTCTTTTAGACCGGTTATAAGCGTTTCTCCTCTAAATTTTAAACAGTGTATTTATGCCGTTTTCAAGGTTTTACAAAAATTTGAATTTTAGACTGGTTTTAAGTCTTTTTACAGTGTATTTATGCTGTTTTCACCGTTTTACAAAAATTCGTCTTTTAGACTGTTTTTAAACGTTTCTAGTCTCAATTTGCGTGTTTTTACAGTGTATTTATGCAGTTTTCACTGTTTTACAAGTATTCGTGTCCTAAATCTCTTTTATCTTAATTTCTTTTTTAAACTGCATTTATGCTGTGTTCTCCGTTTTACAAAAATTCGACTTTTATACCGGTTCCAAGCGTTTCTCCTCTAAATTTTTACAGTGTATTTATGCTGATTTCAAAGTTTTACAAAAATTCGAATTTTAGACCGGTTGCTAGCGTTTCTGCTCTCAAATTTCTACACTGTTTTGATGCTGTTTCCAGCTTTTTAGAAGAATTCTTCTTTTAGACGGGTTTTAAGCGTTTCTAGTGTCAATTTGTATGTTTTTACCAGTGTTTTTATGTTTTTTTCACCATTTTACTGAATTCGTCTTTTAATTTCGGGTTTAAAGGTTTCTAGTTTCATTTCGCTGGTTTTACACTGTTTCCAGCTTTTTAGAAGAATTCTTCTTTTAGACGGGTTTTAATCGTTTCTAGTATCAATTTGCTTGTTGTTAAACTGTTTTATGCTGTTTTCACTGTTTTACAAGAATTCGTCCTTTAGACTGTTCTTATGTTTTTTCACCGTTTTTCAAGAATTCGTCTTTTAGACCGGTTATAAGCGTTTCTCCTCTAAATTTTACACAGTGTATTTATGCCGTTTTCAACGTTTTACAAAAATTTGAATTTTAGACTGGTTGTTAGCGTTTCTGCTCTCAAATTTCTACACTGATTTGATGCTCTTTTCAACGTTTTACAAAAATTCGAATTTTAGACTGGTATTAAGCGTTTTTAAATTGCATTTATGCTGTGTTCTCCGTTTTAAAAAAATTCGACTTTTATACCGGTTTTAAGCGTTTCTCCTCTCAATTTTACAGCTTTTTTTTCTGAAAGAATTCTTCTTTTAGACGGGTTTTAATCGTATCTAGTATCAATTTGCTTGTTTTTAAACTGTTTCATTCTGTTTTCACCGTTTTACAAGAATTCGTCTTTTAGACCTGTTTTAATAGTTTCTATTCACATTTCCCTGGTTTTTACACTGTTTTATGGTGTTTCCAGCGTTTTAGAAGAATTCTTCTTTTGGACTTGTTTTAAGCGTTTGTAGTCTCAATTTCCTTGTCGTTTGTGATGTTTTCACTGTTTTAGAAGAATTCGTCTTTTAGACTAGTTATAAGCGTTTCTCCTCTCAATTTTACACAGTGTATTTATGCTGTTTTCAACGTTTTACAAAAATTCGAATTTTAGACCGGTTTTAAGCGTTTCTCCTCTAAATTTTTACAGTGTATTTATGCTGTTTTCAAAGTTTTACAAAAATTCGAATTTTAGACCGATTTTTAGCGTTTCTGCTCTCAAATTTCTACACTGTTTTGATGCTGTTTTCAACGTTTTACAAAAATTCGAACTTTAGACAGGTTTTAAGCGTTTCTGCTCTCAAATTTCTACACTATTTTGATGCTGTTTCCAGCTTTTTAGAAGAATTCTTCTTTTTGGATTTTAAGCGTTTCTAGTGTCAATTTGTATGTTTTTTTCACCATTTTACTAGAATTCGTCGTTTAATTTCGGGTTTAAAGGTTTCAAGTTTTATTTCGCTGGTTTTTTACACTGTTTAATGCTGTTTTCACTGTTTTACAAGAATTCGTCTTTTAGACTGTTTTTAAACGTTTCTATTCTCAATTTGCGTGTTTATACAGTGTATTTATGCAGTTTTCACCGTTTTACAAGTATTCGTGTCCTAAATCTCTTTTTCTCTTAATTTCTTTTTTAAACTGCATTTATGCTGTGTTCTTCGTTTTACAAAAATTCGACTTTTATACCGGTTATAAGCGTTTATCCTCTCAATTTTACACAGTGTATTGATGCTGTTTTCAACGTTTTACAAAAATTCGAATTTTAGACCGGTTTATAGCGTTTCTGCTCTCAAATTTCTACACTGTTTTGATGCTGTTTTCAGCTTTTAGAAGAATTCGTCTTTTAGACTGTTTTTAAACGTTTCTAGTCTCAATTTGCGTGTTTATACAGTGTATTTATGCAGCTTTCACCGTTTTATAAGTATTCGTGTCCTAAATCTCTTTTATCTTAATTTCTTTTTTAAACTGCATTTATGCTGTGTTCTCCGTTTTACAAAAATTCGACTTTTATACCGGTTCCAAGCGTTTCTCCTCTAAATTTTTACAGTGTATTCATGCTGTTTTCAACGTTTTACAAAAATTCTTCTTTTAGATTTGTTTTAAGCGTTTCTAGTCTCAATTTCCTTGTCGTTTATGATGTTTTCACTGTTTTACAAGAATTCGTCTTTTAGACTGGTTATAAGCGTTTCTCCTCTCAATTTTACACAGTGTATTTATGCTGTTTTTAAAGTTTTACAAAAATTCGAATTTTAGACCGGTTGTTAGCGTTTCTGCTCTCAAATTTCTACGCTGATTTGATGCTCTTTTCAACGTTTTACAAAAATTCGAATTTTAGACTGGTATTAAGCGTTTTTAGAGTGTATTTATGCTGTTTTCACCGTTTTACAAGAATTCGTCTTTTAGACTGTTTTTAAACGTTTCTAGTCTCAATTTGCGTGTTTTTACAGTGTATTTATGCAGTTTTCACCGTTTTACAAGTATTCGTGTCCTAAATCTCTTTTATCTTAATTTCTTTTTTAAACTGCATTTATGCTGTGTTCTCCGTTTTACAAAAATTCGACTTTTATACCGGTTCCAAGCGTTTCTCCTCTAAATTTTTACTGTGTATTCATGCTGTTTTCAACGTTTTACAAAAATTCTTCTTTTAGACTTGTTTTAAGCGTTTCTAGTCTCAATTTCCTTGTCGTTTGTGATGTTTTCACTGTTTTACAAGAATTCGTCTTTTAGACTAGTTATAAGCGTTTCTCCTCTCAATTTTACACAGTGTATTTCTGCTGTTTTCAACGTTTTACAAAAATTCGAACTTTAGACCGGTTTTTAGCGTTTCTGCTCTCAAATTTCTACACTGTTTTGATGCTGTTTCCAGCTTTTTAGAAGAATTCTTCTTTTTGGGTTTTAAGCGTTTCTAGTGTCAATCTGTATGTTTTTTTTCACCATTTTACTAGAATTCGTCGTTTAATTTCGGGTTTAAAGGTTTCAAGTTTTATTTCGCTGGTTTTTTGAACTGTTTTATGCTGTTTTCACTGTTTTACAAGAATTCGTCTTTTAGACTGTTTTTAAACTTTTCTAGTCTCAATTTGCGTGATTATACAGTGTATTTATGCTGTTTTCAACATTTTACAAAAATTCGAATTTTAGACCGGTTTTTAGCGTTTCTCCTCTCAAATTTCTACACTGTTTTGATGCTGTTTCCAGCTTTTTAGAAGAATTATTCTTTTAGACGGGTTTTAAGCGTTTCTAGTGTCAATTTGTATGTTTTTACCAGTGTTTCATGCTGTTTTAACCTTTTTACTAGATTTCGTCTTTTAATTTCGGGTTTAAAGGTTTCTAGTTTCATTTCGCTGGTTTTTACACTGTTTAATGCTGTTTCCAGCAGTTTAGAAGAATTCTTCTTTTAGACGGGTTTTAATCGTATATAGTATCAATTTGCTTGTTTTTAAACTGTTTCATGCTGTTTTCACCGTTTTACAAGAATTCGTCTTTTAGAACGGTTTTAATAGTTTCTATTCACATTTCCCTCGTTTTTACACTGTTTTATGGTGTTTCCAGCGTTTTAGAAGAATTCTTCTTTTAGACTTGTTTTAAGAGTTTCTAGTCTCAATTTCTTTGTCGTTTATGATGTTTTCACTGTTTTACAAGAAATCCTCATTTAGACCGGTTATAAGCGTTTCTCCTCTCAATTTTACACAGTGTATTGATGCTGTTTTCAACGTTTTACAAAAATTCGAATTTTAGACCGGTTTATAGCGTTTCTGCTCTCAAATTTCTACACTGTTTTGATGCTGTTTCCAGCTTTTTAGAAGAATTCGTCTTTTAGACTGTTTTCCGTTTTACAAAAATCGACTTTATACCAGTTTTAAGCGTTTCTTTTCTCAATTTTACAGTGTATTCATGCTGTTTTCAACGTTTTACAAAATTCGTCTTTAGACCAGTTTTAATAGTTTCTATTCACATTTCCCTGGTTTTTACACTGTTTTATGGTGTTTCCAGCGTTTTAGAAGAATTCTTCTTTTAGATTTGTTTTAAGCGTTTCTATTCACATTTCCCTGGTTTTTACACTGTTTTATGGTGTTTCCAGCGTTTTAGAAGAATTCGTCTTTTAGACCGGTTATATGCGTTTATCCTCTCAATTTTACACAGTGTATTGATGCTGTTTTCAACGTTTAAAAAAAAAATCAATTTTAGACCGGTTTTAGCGTTTCTGCTCTCAAATTTCTACACTGTTTTGATGCTGTTTCCAGCTTTTTTAGAAGAATTCTTCTTTAGACGGGTTTTAAGCGTTTCATGTCTCAATTTGTATGTTTTACCAGTGTTTTTATCCTTTTTCACCATTTTACTAGAATTCGTCTTTTAGACCGGTTTTAATAGTTTCTATTCACATTTCCCTGGTTTTACACTGTTTTATGGTGTTTCCAGCGTTTTAGAAGAATTTTCTTTTAGACTTGTTTTAAGCGTTTCTAGTCTCAATTTCCTTGTCGTTTATGATGTTATCACTGTTTTACAAGAATTCGTCTTTTAGACCGGTTATAAGCGTTTCTCCTCTAAATTTTAAACAGTGTATTTATGCCGTTTTCAAGGTTTTACAAAAATTTGAATTTTAGACTGGTTTTAAGCCTTTTTACAGTGTATTTATGCTGTTTTCACCGTTTTACAAAAATTCGTCTTTTAGACTGTTTTTAAACGTTTCTAGTCTCAATTTGCGTGTTTTTACAGTGTATTTATGCAGTTTTCACTGTTTTACAAGTATTCGTGTCCTAAATCTCTTTTATCTTAATTTCTTTTTTAAACTGCATTTATGCTGTGTTCTCCGTTTTACAAAAATTCGACTTTTATACCGGTTCCAAGCGTTTCTCCTCTAAATTTTTACAGTGTATTTATGCTGATTTCAAAGTTTTACAAAAATTCGAATTTTAGACCGGTTGCTAGCGTTTCTGCTCTCAAATTTCTACACTGTTTTGATGCTGTTTCCAGCTTTTTAGAAGAATTCTTCTTTTAGACGGGTTTTAAGCGTTTCATGTCTCAATTTGTATGTTTTACCAGTGTTTTTATCCTTTTTCACCATTTTACTAGAATTCGTCTTTTAGACCGGTTTTAATAGTTTCTATTCACATTTCCCTGGTTTTTACACTGTTTTATGGTGTTTCCAGCGTTTTAGAATAATTTTTCTTTTAGACTTGTTTTAAGCGTTTCTAGTCTCAATTTCCTTGTCGTTTATGATGTTATCACTGTTTTACAAGAATTCGTCTTTTAGACCGGTTATAAGCGTTTCTCCTCTAAATTTTAAACAGTGTATTTATGCCGTTTTCAAGGTTTTACAAAAATTTGAATTTTAGACTGGTTTTAAGCCTTTTTACAGTGTATTTATGCTGTTTTCACCGTTTTACAAAATTCGTCTTTTAGACTGTTTTAAACGTTTCTAGTCTCAATTTGCGTGTTTTACAGTGTATTTATGCAGTTTTCACTGTTTTACAAGTATTCGTGTCCTAAATCTCTTTTATCTTAATTTCTTTTTTTAAACTGCATTTATGCTGTGTTCTCCGTTTTACAAAATTCGACTTTATACCGGTTCCAAGCGTTTCTCCTCTAAATTTTTACAGTGTATTTATGCTGATTTCAAAGTTTTACAAAAATTCGAATTTTAGACCGGTTGCTAGCGTTTCTGCTCTCAAATTTCTACACTGTTTTGATGCTGTTTCCAGCTTTTTAGAAGAATTCTTCTTTTAGACGGGTTTTAAGCGTTTCTAGTGTCAATTTGTATGTTTTTACCAGTGTTTTTATGTTTTTTTCACCATTTTACTGGAATTCGTCTTTTAATTTCGGGTTTAAAGGTTTCTAGTTTCATTTCGCTGGTTTTTACACTGTTTCCAGCTTTTTAGAAGAATTCTTCTTTTAGACGGGTTTTAATCGTTTCTAGTATCAATTTGCTTGTTGTTAAACTGTTTTATGCTGTTTTCACTGTTTTACAAGAATTCGTCTTTTAGTCTGTTTTTAAACGTTTCTAGTCTCAATTTGCGTGTTTTTACAGTGTATTTATGCAGTTTTCACCGTTTTACAAGTATTCGTGTCCTAAATCTCTTTTATCTTAATTTCTTTTTTACACTGCATTTGAATTTTAGACTGGTTTTAAGTCTTTTTTCAGTGTATTTATGCTGTTTTCACCGTTTTACAAGAATTCGTCTTTTAGACTGTTTTTAAACGTTTCTAGTCTCAATTTGCGTGTTTTTACAGTGTATTTATGCAGTTTTCACCGTTTTACAAGTATTCGTGTCCTAAATCTCTTTTATCTTAATTTCTTTATTAAACTGCATTTATGCTGTGTTCTCCGTTTTACAAAAATTCGACTTTTATACCGGTTCCAAGCGTTTCTCCTCTAAATTTTTACAGTGTATTTATGCTGTTTTTAAAGTTTTACAAAAATTCGAATTTTAGACCGGTTGTTAGCGTTTCTGCTCTCAAATTTCTACACTGATTTGATGCTCTTTTCAACGTTTTACAAAAATTCGAATTTTAGACTGGTATTAAGCGTTTTTAAATTGCATTTATGCTGTGTTCTCCGTTTTAAAAAAATTCGACTTTTATACCGGTTTTAAGCGTTTCTCCTCTCAATTTTTACAGCTTTTTCGAAGAATTCTTCTTTTAGACGGGTTTTAATCGTATCTAGTATCAATTTGCTTGTTTTTAAACTGTTTCATTCTGTTTTCACCGTTTTACAAGAATTCGTCTTTTAGACCTGTTTTAATAGTTTCTATTCACATTTCCCTGGTTTTTACACTGTTTTATGGTGTTTCCAGCGTTTTAGAAGAATTCTTCTTTTGGACTTGTTTTAAGCGTTTGTAGTCTCAATTTCCTTGTCGTTTGTGATGTTTTCACTGTTTTAGAAGAATTCGTCTTTTAGACTAGTTATAAGCGTTTCTCCTCTCAATTTTACACAGTGTATTTATGCTGTTTTCAACGTTTTACAAAAATTCGAATTTTAGACTGGTATTAAGCGTTTTTAAATTGCATTTATGCTGTGTTCTCCGTTTTAAAAAAATTCGACTTTTATACCGGTTTTAAGCGTTTCTCCTCTCAATTTTTACAGCTTTTTCGAAGAATTCTTCTTTTAGACGGGTTTTAATCGTATCTAGTATCAATTTGCTTGTTTTTAAACTGTTTCATGCTGTTTTCACCGTTTTACAAGAATTCGTCTTTTAGACCTGTTTTAATAGTTTCTATTCACATTTCCCTGGTTTTTACACTGTTTTATGGTGTTTCCAGCGTTTTAGAAGAATTCTTCTTTTGGACTTGTTTTAAGCGTTTGTAGTCTCAATTTCCTTGTCGTTTGTGATGTTTTCACTGTTTTAGAAGAATTCGTCTTTTAGACTAGTTATAAGCGTTTCTCCTCTCAATTTTACACAGTGTATTTATGCTGTTTTCAACGTTTTACAAAAATTCGAATTTTAGACCGGTTTTAAGCGTTTCTCCTCTAAATTTTTACAGTGTATTTATGCTGTTTTCAAAGTTTTACAAAAATTCGAATTTTAGACCGATTTTTAGCGTTTCTGCTCTCAAATTTCTACACTATTTTGATGCTGTTTCCAGCTTTTAGAAGAATTCTTCTTTTTTTGATTTTAAGCGTTTCTAGTGTCAATTTGTATGTTTTTTCACCATTTTACTAGAATTCGTCGTTTAATTTCGGGTTTAAAGGTTTCAAGTTTTATTTCGCTGGTTTTTTAAAACTGTTTAATGCTGTTTTCACTGTTTTACAAGAATTCGTCTTTTAGACTGTTTTTAAACGTTTCTAGTCTCAATTTGCGTGTTTATACAGTGTATTTATGCAGTTTTCACCGTTTTACAAGTATTCGTGTCCTAAATCTCTTTTTCTCTTAATTTCTTTTTTAAACTGCATTTATGCTGTGTTCTTCGTTTTACAAAAATTCGACTTTTATACCGGTTATAAGCGTTTATCCTCTCAATTTTACACAGTGTATTGATGCTGTTTTCAACGTTTTACAAAAATTCGAATTTTAGACCGGTTTATAGCGTTTCTGCTCTCAAATTTCTACACTGTTTTGATGCTGTTTCCAGCTTTTTAGAAGAATTCGTCTTTTAGACTGTTTTTATACGTTTCTAGTCTCAATTTGCGTGTTTATACAGTGTATTTATGCAGCTTTCACCGTTTTATAAGTATTCGTGTCCTAAATCTCTTTTATCTTAATTTCTTTTTTAAACTGCATTTATGCTGTGTTCTCCGTTTTACAAAAATTCGACTTTTATACCGGTTCCAAGCGTTTCTCCTCTAAATTTTTACAGTGTATTAATGCTGTTTTCAACGTTTTACAAAAATTCTTCTTTTAGACTTGTTTTAAGCGTTTCTAGTCTCAATTTCCTTGTCGTTTGTGATGTTTTCACTGTTTTACAAGAATTCGTCTTTTAGACTAGTTATAAGCGTTTCTCCTCTCAATTTTACACAGTGTATTTCTGCTGTTTTCAACGTTTTACAAAATTCGAACTTTAGACCG
This sequence comes from Tachypleus tridentatus, assembly GCF_004210375.1. NCBI lineage: Eukaryota > Metazoa > Arthropoda > Merostomata > Xiphosura > Limulidae > Tachypleus > Tachypleus tridentatus. The sequence goes on from NW_027467777.1 coordinate 2,843,508, forward strand.
GTTTTAGCGTTTCTGCTCTCAAATTTCTACACTGTTTTGATGCTGTTTCCAGCTTTTAGAAGAATTCTTCTTTTGGGTTTTAAGCGTTTCTAGTGTCAATCTGTATGTTTTTTTTTTCACCATTTTACTAGAATTCGTCGTTTAATTTCGGGTTTAAAGGTTTCAAGTTTTATTTCGCTGGTTTTTTAAACTGTTTTATGCTGTTTTCACTGTTTTACAAGAATTCGTCTTTTAGACTGTTTTTAAACTTTTCTAGTCTCAATTTGCGTGATTATACAGTGTATTTATGCTGTTTTCAACGTTTTACAAAAATTCGAATTTTAGACCGGTTTTTAGCGTTTCTGCTCTCAAATTTCTACACTGTTTAAATGCTGTTTCCAGCGTTTTAGAAGAATTCTTCTTTTAGACTTGTTTTAAGAGTTTCTAGTCTCAATTTCTTTGTCGTTTATGATGTTTTCACTGTTTTACAAGAATTCCTCATTTAGACCGGTTATAAGCGTTTCTCCTCTCAATTTTACGCAGTGTATTGATGCTGTTTTCAACGTTTTACAAAAATTCGAATTTTAGACCGGTTTATAGCGTTTCTGCTCTCAAATTTCTACACTGTTTTGATGCTGTTTCTAGCTTTTTAGAAGAATTCGTCTTTTAGACTGTTTTCCGTTTTACAAAAATTCGACTTTTATACCAGTTTTAAGCGTTTCTTTTCTCAATTTTTACAGTGTATTCATGCTGTTTTCAACGTTTTACAAAAATTCGTCTTTTAGACCAGTTTTAATAGTTTCTATTCACATTTCTCTGGTTTTTACACTGTTTTATGGTGTTTCCAGCGTTTTAGAAGAATTCTTCTTTTAGATTTGTTTTAAGCGTTTCTAGTCTCAATTTCCTTGTCGTTTATGATGTTTTCAACGTTTTACAAAAATTCGAATTTTATACCGGTTTATAGCGTTTCTGCTCTCAAATTTCTACACTGTTTTGATGCTGTTTCCAGCTTTTTAGAAGAATTCGTCTTTTAGACTGTTTTCCGTTTTACAAAAATTCGACTTTTATACCAGTTTTAAGCGTTTCTTTTCTCAATTTTTACAGTGTATTCATGCTGTTTTCAACGTTTTACAAAAATTCGTCTTTTAGTTTCTATTCACATTTCCCTGGTTTTTACACTGTTTTATGGTGTTTCCAGCGTTTTAGAAGAATTCTTCTTTTAGATTTGTTTTAAGCGTTTCTAGTCTCAATTTTTTTGTCGTTTATGATGTTTTCACTGTTTTACAAGAATTCGAATTTTAGACCGGTTTTTAGCGTTTCTGCTCTCAAATTTCTACACTGTTTTGATGCTGTTTCCAGCTTTTTAGAAGAATTCTTCTTTTAAACGGGTTTTAAGCGTTTCTGGTGTCAATTTGTATGTTTTTACCAGTGTTTTTATGTTTTATTCACCATTTTACTAGAATTCGTCGTTTAATTTCGGGTTTAAAGGTTTCTAGTTTCATTTCGCTGGTTTTTACACTGTTTAATGCTGTTTTCAGCTTTTTAGAAGAATTCTTCTTTTAGATGGGTATTAATCGTTTCTAGTATCAATTTGCTTGTTGTTAAACTGTTTTATGCTGTTTTCACTGTTTTACAAGAATTCGTCTTTTAGACTGTTTTTAAACATTTCTAGTCTCAATTTGGGTATTTATACAGTGTATTTATGCATTTTTTTAGACCGTTTTACAAGGATTCGTGTCCTTAATCTCTTTTATCTTAATTTCTTTTTTTTTACACTGCATTTATGCTGCTTTCTCCGTTTTAGAAGAATTCGTCCTTTAGACTGTTCTTATGTTTTTTCACCGTTTTACAAGAATTCGTCTTTTAGACCGGTTTTAATAGTTTCTATTCATAATTCCCTGGTTTTTACACTGTTTTATGGTGTTTCCGGCGTTTTAGAAGAATTCTTCTTTTAGATTTGTTTTAAGCGTTTCTAGTCTCAATTTCCTTGTCGTTTATGATGTTTTCACTGTTTTACAAGAATTCGTCTTTTAGACTGGTTATAAGCGTTTCTCCTCTCAATTTTACACAGTGTATTTATGCTGTTTTTAAAGTTTTACAAAAATTCGAATTTTAGACCGGTTGTTAGCGTTTCTGCTCTCAAATTTCTACGCTGATTTGATGCTCTTTTCAACGTTTTACAAAATTCAGAATTTTAGACTGGTTTTAAGCGTTTTACAGTGTATTTATGCTGTTTTCACCGTTTTACAAGAATTCGTCTTTTAGACTGTTTTTAAACGTTTCTAGTCTCAATTTGCTTGTTTTTACAGTGTATTTATGCAGTTTTCACCGTTTTACAAGTATTCGTGTCCTAAATCTCTTTTATCTTAATTTCTTTTTTAAACTGCATTTATGCTGTGTTCTCCGTTTTACAAAAATTCGACTTTTATACGAGTTTTAAGCGTTTCTTTTCTCAATTTTTATAGTGTATTCATGCTGTTTTCAACGTTTTACAAAAATTCTTATTTTAGACTTGTTTTAAGCGTTTGTAGTCTCAATTTCCTTGTCGTTTGGGATGTTTTCACTGTTTTACAAGAATTCGTCTTTTAGACATGTTATAAGCGTTTCTCCTCTCAATTTTACACAGTGTATTTCTGCTGTTTTCAACGTTTTACAAAAATTCGAACTTTAGACCGGTTTTTAGTGTTTCTGCTCTCAAATTTCTACACTGTTTTGATGCTGTTTCCAGCTTTTTAGAAGGATTCTTCTTTTTGGGTTTTAAGCGTTTCTAGGGTCAATTTGTATGTTTTTACCAGTGTTTTTATGTTTTTTTTACCATTTTACTGGAATTCGTCTTTTAATTTCGGGTTTAAAGATTTCTAGTTTCATTTCGCTGGATTTACTGTTTTATGCTGTTTCCAGCTTTTTAGAAGAATTCTTCTTTTAGACGGGTTTTAATCGTTTCTAGTATCAATTTGCTTGTTGTTAAACTGTTTTATGCTGTTTTCACTGTTTTACAAGAATTCGTCCTTTAGACTGTTCTTATGTTTTTTCACCGTTTTACAAGAATTCGTCTTTTAGACCGGTTATAAGCGTTTCTCCTCTAAATTTTACACAGTGTATTTATGCCGTTTTCAACGTTTTACAAAAATTTGAATTTTAGACTGGTTTTAAGTCTTTTTTCAGTGTATTTATGCTGTTTTCACCGTTTTACAAGAATTCGTCTTTTAGACTGTTTTAAACGTTTCTAGTCTCAATTTGCGTGTTTTTACAGTGTATTTATGCAGTTTTCACCGTTTTACAAGTATTCGTGTCCTAAATCTCTTTTATCTTAATTTCTTTATTAAACTGCATTTATGCTGTGTTCTCCGTTTTACAAAAATTCGACTTTTATACCGGTTCCAAGCGTTTCTCCTCTAAATTTTTACAGTGTATTTATGCTGTTTTTAAAGTTTTACAAAAATTCGAATTTTAGACCGGTTGTTAGCGTTTCTGCTCTCAAATTTCTACACTGATTTGATGCTCTTTTCAACGTTTTACAAAAATTCGAATTTTAGACTGGTATTAAGCGTTTTTAAATTGCATTTATGCTGTGTTCTCCGTTTTAAAAAAATTCGACTTTTATACCGGTTTTAAGCGTTTCTCCTCTCAATTTTTACAGCTTTTTCGAAGAATTCTTCTTTTAGACGGGTTTTAATCGTATCTAGTATCAATTTGCTTGTTTTTAAACTGTTTCATTCTGTTTTCACCGTTTTACAAGAATTCGTCTTTTAGACCTGTTTTAATAGTTTCTATTCACATTTCCCTGGTTTTTACACTGTTTTATGGTGTTTCCAGCGTTTTAGAAGAATTCTTCTTTTGGACTTGTTTTAAGCGTTTGTAGTCTCAATTTCCTTGTCGTTTGTGATGTTTTCACTGTTTTAGAAGAATTCGTCTTTTAGACTAGTTATAAGCGTTTCTCCTCTCAATTTTACACAGTGTATTTATGCTGTTTTCAACGTTTTACAAAAATTCGAATTTAAGACCGGTTTTAAGCGTTTCTCCTCTAAATTTTTACAGTGTATTTATGCTGTTTTCAAAGTTTTACAAAAATTCGAATTTTAGACCGATTTTTAGCGTTTCTGCTCTCAAATTTCTACACTGTTTTGATGCTGTTTTAAACGTTTTACAAAAATTCGAACTTTAGACAGGTTTTAAGCGTTTCTGCTCTCAAATTTCTACACTATTTTGATGCTGTTTCCAGCTTTTTAGAAGAATTCTTCTTTTTTGATTTTAAGCGTTTCTAGTGTCAATTTGTATGTTTTTTCACCATTTTACTAGAATTCGTCGTTTAATTTCGGGTTTAAAGGTTTCAAGTTTTATTTCGCTGGTTTTTTACACTGTTTAATGCTGTTTTCACTGTTTTAGACTGTTTTTAAACGTTTCTATTCTCAATTTGCGTGTTTATACAGTGTATTTATGCAGTTTTCACCGTTTTACAAGTATTCGTGTCCTAAATCTCTTTTTCTCTTAATTTCTTTTTTAAACTGCATTTATGCTGTGTTCTTCGTTTTACAAAAAATCGACTTTTATACCGGTTATAAGCGTTTATCCTCTCAATTTTACACAGTGTATTGATGCTGTTTTCAACGTTTTACAAAAATTCGAATTTTAGACCGGTTTATAGCGTTTCTGCTCTCAAATTTCTACACTGTTTTGATGCTGTTTCCAGCTTTTAGAAGAATTCGTCTTTTAGACTGTTTTAAACGTTTCTAGTCTCAATTTGCGTGTTTATACAGTGTATTTATGCAGCTTTCACCGTTTTATAAGTATTCGTGTCCTAAATCTCTTTTATCTTAATTTCTTTTTTAAACTGCATTTATGCTGTGTTCTCCGTTTTACAAAAATTCGACTTTTATACCGGTTCCAAGCGTTTCTCCTCTAAATTTTTACAGTGTATTCATGCTGTTTTCAACGTTTTACAAAAATTCTTCTTTTAGACTTGTTTTAAGCGTTTCTAGTCTCAATTTCCTTGTCGTTTATGATGTTTTCACTGTTTTACAAGAATTCGTCTTTTAGACTGGTTATAAGCGTTTCTCCTCTCAATTTTACACAGTGTATTTATGCTGTTTTCAAAGTTTTACAAAAATTCGAACTTTAGACCGGTTTTAGCGTTTCTGCTCTCAAATTTCTACACTGTTTTGATGCTGTTTCCAGCTTTTTTAGAAGAATTCTTCTTTTGGGTTTTAAGCGTTTCTAGTGTCAATCTGTATGTTTTTTTTTTTCACCATTTTACTAGAATTCGTCGTTTAATTTCGGGTTTAAAGGTTTCAAGTTTTATTTCGCTGGTTTTTTTAAACTGTTTTATGCTGTTTTCACTGTTTTACAAGAATTCGTCTTTTAGACTGTTTTAAACTTTTCTAGTCTCAATTTGCGTGATTATACAGTGTATTTATGCTGTTTTCAACATTTTACAAAATTCGAATTTTAGACCGGTTTTAGCGTTTCTCCTCTCAAATTTCTACACTGTTTTGATGCTGTTTCCAGCTTTTTAGAAGAATTATTCTTTTAGACGGGTTTTAAGCGTTTCTAGTGTCAATTTGTATGTTTTTACCAGTGTTTCATGCTGTTTTAACCTTTTTACTAGATTTCGTCTTTTAATTTCGGGTTTAAAGGTTTCTTGTTTCATTTCGCTGGTTTTTACACTGTTTAATGCTGTTTCCAGCAGTTTAGAAGAATTCTTCTTTTAGACGGGTTTTAATCGTATATAGTATCAATTTGCTTGTTTTAAACTGTTTCATGCTGTTTTCACCGTTTTACAAGAATTCGTCTTTTAGAACGGTTTTAATAGTTTCTATTCACATTTCCCTCGTTTTTACACTGTTTTATGGTGTTTCCAGCGTTTTAGAAGAATTCTTCTTTTAGACTTGTTTTAAGAGTTTCTAGTCTCAATTTCTTTGTCGTTTATGATGTTTTCACTGTTTTACAAGAAATCCTCATTTAGACCGGTTATAAGCGTTTCTCCTCTCAATTTTACACAGTGTATTGATGCTGTTTTCAACGTTTTACAAAAATTCGAATTTTAGACCGGTTTATAGCGTTTCTGCTCTCAAATTTCTACACTGTTTTGATGCTGTTTCCAGCTTTTTAGAAGAATTCGTCTTTTAGACTGTTTTCCGTTTTACAAAAATTCGACTTTTATACCAGTTTTAAGCGTTTCTTTTCTCAATTTTTACAGTGTATTCATGCTGTTTTCAACGTTTTACAAAAATTCGTCTTTTAGACCAGTTTTAATAGTTTCTATTCACATTTCCCTGGTTTTTACACTGTTTTATGGTGTTTCCAGCGTTTTAGAAGAATTCTTCTTTTAGATTTGTTTTAAGCGTTTCTATTCACATTTCCCTGGTTTTTACACTGTTTTATGGTGTTTCCAGCGTTTTAGAAGAATTCGTCTTTTAGACCGGTTATATGCGTTTATCCTCTCAATTTTACACAGTGTATTGATGCTGTTTTCAACGTTTAAAAAAAAAAAATTCGAATTTTAGACCGGTTTTTAGCGTTTCTGCTCTCAAATTTCTACACTGTTTTGATGCTGTTTCCAGCTTTTTAGAAGAATTCTTCTTTTAAACGGGTTTTAAGCGTTTCATGTCTCAATTTGTATGTTTTACCAGTGTTTTATCCTTTTTTCACCATTTTACTAGAATTCGTCTTTTAGACCGGTTTTAATAGTTTCTATTCACATTTCCCTGGTTTTTACACTGTTTTATGGTGTTTCCAGCGTTTTAGAAGAATTTTTCTTTTAGACTTGTTTTAAGCGTTTCTAGTCTCAATTTCCTTGTCGTTTATGATGTTATCACTGTTTTACAAGAATTCGTCTTTTAGACCGGTTATAAGCGTTTCTGCTCTCAAATTTCTACACTGTTTTGATGCTGTTTCCAGCTTTTTAGAAGAATTCTTCTTTTAAACGGGTTTTAAGCGTTTCTGGTGTCAATTTGTATGTTTTTACCAGTGTTTTTATGTTTTATTCACCATTTTACTAGAATTCGTCGTTTAATTTCGGGTTTAAAGGTTTCTAGTTTCATTTCGCTGGTTTTTACACTGTTTAATGCTGTTTCCAGCTTTTTAGAAGAATTCTTCTTTTAGATGGGTATTAATCGTTTCTAGTATCAATTTGCTTGTTGTTAAACTGTTTTATGCTGTTTTCACTGTTTTACAAGAATTCGTCTTTTAGACTGTTTTTAAACATTTCTAGTCTCAATTTGGGTATTTATACAGTGTATTTATGCATTTTTCACCGTTTTACAAGGATTCGTGTCCTTAATCTCTTTTATCTTAATTTCTTTTTTACACTGCATTTATGCTGCTTTCTCCGTTTTAGAAGAATTCGTCCTTTAGACTGTTCTTATGTTTTTTCACCGTTTTACAAGAATTCGTCTTTTAGACCGGTTTTAATAGTTTCTATTCATAATTCCCTGGTTTTTACACTGTTTTATGGTGTTTCCGGCGTTTTAGAAGAATTCTTCTTTTAGATTTGTTTTAAGCGTTTCTAGTCTCAATTTCCTTGTCGTTTATGATGTTTTCACTGTTTTACAAGAATTCGTCTTTTAGACTGGTTATAAGCGTTTCTCCTCTCAATTTTACACAGTGTATTTATGCTGTTTTTAAAGTTTTACAAAAATTCGAATTTTAGACCGGTTGTTAGCGTTTCTGCTCTCAAATTTCTACGCTGATTTGATGCTCTTTTCAACGTTTTACAAAAATTCGAATTTTAGACTGGTATTAAGCGTTTTTACAGTGTATTTATGCTGTTTTCACCGTTTTACAAGAATTCGTCTTTTAGACTGTTTTTAAACGTTTCTAGTCTCAATTTGCTTGTTTTTACAGTGTATTTATGCAGTTTTCACCGTTTTACAAGTATTCGTGTCCTAAATCTCTTTTATCTTAATTTCTTTTTTAAACTGCATTTATGCTGTGTTCTCCGTTTTATAAAAATTCGACTTTTATACGAGTTTTAAGCGTTTCTTTTCTCAATTTTTATAGTGTATTCATGCTGTTTTCAACGTTTTACAAAAATTCTTATTTTAGACTTGTTTTAAGCGTTTGTAGTCTCAATTTCCTTGTCGTTTGGGATGTTTTCACTGTTTTACAAGAATTCGTCTTTTAGACATGTTATAAGCGTTTCTCCTCTCAATTTTACACAGTGTATTTCTGCTGTTTTCAACGTTTTACAAAAATTCGAACTTTAGACCGGTTTTTAGTGTTTCTGCTCTCAAATTTCTACACTGTTTTGATGCTGTTTCCAGCTTTTTAGAAGGATTCTTCTTTTTGGGTTTTAAGCGTTTCTAGGGTCAATTTGTATGTTTTTACCAGTGTTTTTATGTTTTTTTTTTACCATTTTACTGGAATTCGTCTTTTAATTTCGGGTTTAAAGATTTCTAGTTTCATTTCGCTGGATTTACTGTTTTATGCTGTTTCCAGCTTTTTAGAAGAATTCTTTTTTTAGACGGGTTTTAATCATTTCTAGTATCAATTTGCTTGTTTTTAAACTGTATTGATGCTGTTTCCAGCTCTTTAGAAGAATTCTTCTTTTTGGGATTTAAGCGTTTCTAGTGTCAATTTGTATGTTTTTTTCACCATTTTACTAGAATTCGTCGTTTAATTTCGGGTTTAAAGGTTTCAAGTTTTATTTCGCTGGTTTTTTAAACTGTTTAATGCTGTTTTCACTGTTTTACAAGAATTCGTCTTTTAGACTGTTTTTAAACGTTTCTAGTCTCAATTTGCGTGTTTATACAGTGTATTTATGCAGTTTTCACCGTTTTACAAGTATTCGTGTTCTAAATCTCTTTTTTCTTAATTTCTTTTTTACACTGCATTTATGCTGCTTTCTCCGTTTTAGAAGAATTCGTCCTTTAGACTGTTCTTATGTTTTTTCACCGTTTTACAAGAATTCGTCTTTTAGACCGGTTTTATTAGTTTCTATTCACATTTCCCTGGTTTTTACACTGTTTTATGGTGTTTCCAGCGTTTTAGAAGAATTCTTCTTTTAGACTTGTTTTAAGCGTTTCTAGTCTCAATTTCCTTGTCGTTTATGATATTTTCACTGTTTTACAAGAATTCGTCTTTTAGACCGGTTATATGCGTTTATCCTCTCAATTTTACACAGTGTATTGATGCTGTTTTCAACGTTTAAAAAAAAAAAATTCGAATTTTAGACCGGTTTTTAGCGTTTCTGCTCTCAAATTTCTACACTGTTTTGATGCTGTTTCCAGCTTTTTAGAAGAATTCTTCTTTTAGACGGGTTTTAAGCGTTTCATGTCTCAATTTGTATGTTTTTACCAGTGTTTTTATCCTTTTTTCACCATTTTACTAGAATTCGTCTTTTAGACCGGTTTTAATAGTTTCTATTCACATTTCCCTGGTTTTTACACTGTTTTATGGTGTTTCCAGCGTTTTAGAAGAATTTTTCTTTTAGACTTGTTTTAAGCGTTTCTAGTCTCAATTTCCTTGTCGTTTATGATGTTATCACTGTTTTACAAGAATTCGTCTTTTAGACCGGTTATAAGCGTTTCTCCTCTAAATTTTAAACAGTGTATTTATGCCGTTTTCAAGGTTTTACAAAAATTTGAATTTTAGACTGGTTTTAAGTCTTTTTACAGTGTATTTATGCTGTTTTCACCGTTTTACAAAAATTCGTCTTTTAGACTGTTTTTAAACGTTTCTAGTCTCAATTTGCGTGTTTTTACAGTGTATTTATGCAGTTTTCACTGTTTTACAAGTATTCGTGTCCTAAATCTCTTTTATCTTAATTTCTTTTTTAAACTGCATTTATGCTGTGTTCTCCGTTTTACAAAAATTCGACTTTTATACCGGTTCCAAGCGTTTCTCCTCTAAATTTTACAGTGTATTTATGCTGATTTCAAAGTTTTACAAAAATTCTGAATTTTAGACCGGTTTTAGCGTTTCTGCTCTCAAATTTCTACACTGTTTTGATGCTGTTTCCAGCTTTTTAGAAGAATTCTTCTTTTAGACGGGTTTTAAGCGTTTCTAGTGTCAATTTGTATGTTTTTACCAGTGTTTTTATGTTTTTTTCACCATTTTACTGGAATTCGTCTTTTAATTTCGGGTTTAAAGGTTTCTAGTTTCATTTCGCTGGTTTTACACTGTTTCCAGCTTTTTAGAAGAATTCTTCTTTTAGACGGGTTTTAATCGTTTCTAGTATCAATTTGCTTGTTGTTAAACTGTTTTATGCTGTTTTCACTGTTTTACAAGAATTCGTCCTTTAGACTGTTCTTATGTTTTTTCACCGTTTTACAAGAATTCGTCTTTTAGACCGGTTATAAGCGTTTCTCCTCTAAATTTTACACAGTGTATTTATGCCGTTTTCAACGTTTTACAAAAATTTGAATTTTAGACTGGTTTTAAGTCTTTTTTCAGTGTATTTATGCTGTTTTCACCGTTTTACAAGAATTCGTCTTTTAGACTGTTTTTAAACGTTTCTAGTCTCAATTTGCGTGTTTTTACAGTGTATTTATGCAGTTTTCACCGTTTTACAAGTATTCGTGTCCTAAATCTCTTTTATCTTAATTTCTTTATTAAACTGCATTTATGCTGTGTTCTCCGTTTTACAAAAATTCGACTTTTATACCGGTTCCAAGCGTTTCTCCTCTAAATTTTTACAGTGTATTTATGCTGTTTTTAAAGTTTTACAAAAATTCGAATTTTAGACCGGTTGTTAGCGTTTCTGCTCTCAAATTTCTACACTGATTTGATGCTCTTTTCAACGTTTTACAAAAATTCGAATTTTAGACTGGTATTAAGCGTTTTTAAATTGCATTTATGCTGTGTTCTCCGTTTTAAAAAAATTCGACTTTTATACCGGTTTTAAGCGTTTCTCCTCTCAATTTTTACAGCTTTTTCGAAGAATTCTTCTTTTAGACGGGTTTTAATCGTATCTAGTATCAATTTGCTTGTTTTTAAACTGTTTCATTCTGTTTTCACCGTTTTACAAGAATTCGTCTTTTAGACCTGTTTTAATAGTTTCTATTCACATTTCCCTGGTTTTTACACTGTTTTATGGTGTTTCCAGCGTTTTAGAAGAATTCTTCTTTTGGACTTGTTTTAAGCGTTTGTAGTCTCAATTTCCTTGTCGTTTGTGATGTTTTCACTGTTTTAGAAGAATTCGTCTTTTAGACTAGTTATAAGCGTTTCTCCTCTCAATTTTACACAGTGTATTTATGCTGTTTTCAACGTTTTACAAAAATTCGAATTTAAGACCGGTTTTAAGCGTTTCTCCTCTAAATTTTTACAGTGTATTTATGCTGTTTTCAAAGTTTTACAAAAATTCGAATTTTAGACCGATTTTTAGCGTTTCTGCTCTCAAATTTCTACACTGTTTTGATGCTGTTTTCAACGTTTTACAAAAATTCGAACTTTAGACAGGTTTTAAGCGTTTCTGCTCTCAAATTTCTACACTATTTTGATGCTGTTTCCAGCTTTTAGAAGAATTCTTCTTTTGGATTTTAAGCGTTTCTAGTGTCAATTTGTATGTTTTTTTCACCATTTTACTAGAATTCGTCGTTTAATTTCGGGTTTAAAGGTTTCAAGTTTTATTTCGCTGGTTTTTTACACTGTTTAATGCTGTTTTCACTGTTTTAGACTGTTTTTAAACGTTTCTATTCTCAATTTGCGTGTTTATACAGTGTATTTATGCAGTTTTCACCGTTTTACAAGTATTCGTGTCCTAAATCTCTTTTTCTCTTAATTTCTTTTTTAAACTGCATTTATGCTGTGTTCTTCGTTTTACAAAATTGACTTTTATACCGGTTATAAGCGTTTATCCTCTCAATTTTACACAGTGTATTGATGCTGTTTTCAACGTTTTACAAAAATTCAATTTTAGACCGGTTTATAGCGTTTCTGCTCTCAAATTTCTACACTGTTTTGATGCTGTTTCCAGCTTTTTAGAAGAATTCGTCTTTTAGACTGTTTTTAAACGTTTCTAGTCTCAATTTGCGTGTTTATACAGTGTATTTATGCAGCTTTCACCGTTTTATAAGTATTCGTGTCCTAAATCTCTTTTATCTTAATTTCTTTTTTAAACTGCATTTATGCTGTGTTCTCCGTTTTACAAAAATTCGACTTTTATACCGGTTCCAAGCGTTTCTCCTCTAAATTTTTACAGTGTATTCATGCTGTTTTCAACGTTTTACAAAAATTCTTCTTTTAGATTTGTTTTAAGCGTTTCTAGTCTCAATTTCCTTGTCGTTTATGATGTTTTCACTGTTTTACAAGAATTCGTCTTTTAGACTGGTTATAAGCGTTTCTCCTCTCAATTTTACACAGTGTATTTATGCTGTTTTAAAGTTTTACAAAATTCGAACTTTAGACCGGTTTTTAGCGTTTCTGCTCTCAAATTTCTACACTGTTTTGATGCTGTTTCCAGCTTTTTAGAAGAATTCTTCTTTTTGGGTTTTAAGCGTTTCTAGTGTCTATCTGTATGTTTTTTTTCACCATTTTACTAGAATTCGTCGTTTAATTTCGGGTTTAAAGGTTTCAAGTTTTATTTCGCTGGTTTTTTAAACTGTTTTATGCTGTTTTCACTGTTTTACAAGAATTCGTCTTTTAGACTGTTTTTAAATTTTTCTAGTCTCAATTTGCGTGATTATACAGTGTATTTATGCTGTTTTCAACATTTTACAAAAATTCGAATTTTAGACCGGTTTTTAGCGTTTCTCCTCTCAAATTTCTACACTGTTTTGATGCTGTTTCCAGCTTTTTAGAAGAATTATTCTTTTAGACGGGTTTTAAGCGTTTCTAGTGTCAATTTGTATGTTTTACCAGTGTTTCATGCTGTTTTAACCTTTTTACTAGATTTCGTCTTTTAATTTCGGGTTTAAAGGTTTCTTGTTTCATTTCGCTGGTTTTTACACTGTTTAATGCTGTTTCCAGCAGTTTAGAAGAATTCTTCTTTTAGACGGGTTTTAATCGTATATAGTATCAATTTGTTTGTTTTAAACTGTTTCATGCTGTTTTCACCGTTTTACAAGAATTCGTCTTTTAGAACGGTTTTAATAGTTTCTATTCACATTTCCCTGTTTTACACTGTTTTATGGTGTTTCCAGCGTTTTAGAAGAATTCTTCTTTTAGACTTGTTTTAAGAGTTTCTAGTCTCAATTTCTTTGTCGTTTATGATGTTTTCACTGTTTTACAAGAAATCCTCATTTAGACCGGTTATAAGCGTTTCTCCTCTCAATTTTACACAGTGTATTGATGCTGTTTTCAACGTTTTACAAAATTGAATTTTAGACCGGTTTATAGCGTTTCTGCTCTCAAATTTCTACACTGTTTTGATGCTGTTTCCAGCTTTTTAGAAGAATTCGTCTTTTAGACTGTTTTCCGTTTTACAAAAAATCGACTTTTATACCAGTTTTAAGCGTTTCTTTTCTCAATTTTACAGTGTATTCATGCTGTTTTCAACGTTTTACAAAAATTCGTCTTTTAGACCAGTTTTAATAGTTTCTATTCACATTTCCCTGGTTTTTACACTGTTTTATGGTGTTTCCAGCGTTTTAGAAGAATTCTTCTTTTAGATTTGTTTTAAGCGTTTCTATTCACATTTCCCTGGTTTTTACACTGTTTTATGGTGTTTCCAGCGTTTTAGAAGAATTCGTCTTTTAGACCGGTTATATGCGTTTATCCTCTCAATTTTACACAGTGTATTGATGCTGTTTTCAACGTTTAAAAAAAAAAAATTCGAATTTTAGACCGGTTTTTAGCGTTTCTGCTCTCAAATTTCTACACTGTTTTGATGCTGTTTCCAGCTTTTTAGAAGAATTCTTCTTTTAGACGGGTTTTAATCGTATCTAGTATCAATTTGTATGTTTTTACCAGTGTTTTTATCCTTTTTTCACCATTTTACTAGAATTCGTCTTTTAGACCGGTTTTAATAGTTTCTATTCACATTTCCCTGGTTTTTACACTGTTTTATGGTGTTTCCAGCGTTTTAGAAGAATTTTTCTTTTAGACTTGTTTTAAGCGTTTCTAGTCTCAATTTCCTTGTCGTTTATGATGTTATCACTGTTTTACAAGAATTCGTCTTTTAGACCGGTTATAAGCGTTTCTCCTCTAAATTTTAAACAGTGTATTTATGCCGTTTTCAAGGTTTTACAAAAATTTGAATTTTAGACTGGTTTTAAGCCTTTTTTACAGTGTATTTATGCTGTTTTCACCGTTTTACAAAAATTCGTCTTTTAGACTGTTTTTAAACGTTTCTAGTCTCAATTTGCGTGTTTTTACAGTGTATTTATGCAGTTTTCACCGTTTTACAAGTATTCGTGTCCTAAATCTCTTTTATCTTAATTTCTTTTTTAAACTGCATTTATGCTGTGTTCTCCGTTTTACAAAAATTCGACTTTTATACCGGTTCCAAGCGTTTCTCCTCTAAATTTTTACAGTGTATTTATGCTGATTTCAAAGTTTTACAAAAATTCGAATTTTAGACCGGTTGCTAGCGTTTCTGCTCTCAAATTTCTACACTGTTTTGATGCTGTTTCCAGCTTTTTAGAAGAATTCTTCTTTTGGACGGGTATTAATCGTTTCTAGTATCAATTTGCTTGTTGTTAAACTGTTTTATGCTGTTTTCACTGTTTTACAAGAATTCGTCTTTTAGACTGTTTTTAAACATTTCTAGTCTCAATTTGCGTATTTATACAGTGTATTTATGCAGTTTTCACCGTTTTACAAGGATTCGTGTCCTTAATCTCTTTTATCTTAATTTCTTTTTTACACTGCATTTATGCTGCTTTCTCCGTTTTAGAAGAATTCGTCCTTTAGACTGTTCTTATGTTTTTTCACCGTTTTACAAGAATTCGTCTTTTAGACCGGTTTTAATAGTTTCTATTCATAATTCCCTGGTTTTTACACTGTTTTATGGTGTTTCCGGCGTTTTAGAAGAATTCTTCTTTTAGATTTGTTTTAAGCGTTTCTAGTCTCAATTTCCTTGTCGTTTATGATGTTTTCACTGTTTTACAAGAATTCGAATTTTAGACCGGTTTTTTAGCGTTTCTGCTCTCAAATTTCTACACTGTTTTGATGCTGTTTCCAGCTTTTTAGAAGAATTCTTCTTTTGGACGGGTATTAATCGTTTCTAGTATCAATTTGCTTGTTGTTAAACTGTTTTATGCTGTTTTCACTGTTTTACAAGAATTCGTCTTTTAGACTGTTTTTAAACATTTCTAGTCTCAATTTGCGTATTTATACAGTGTATTTATGCAGTTTTCACCGTTTTACAAGGATTCGTGTCCTTAATCTCTTTTATCTTAATTTCTTTTTTACACTGCATTTATGCTGCTTTCTCCGTTTTAGAAGAATTCGTCCTTTAGACTGTTCTTATGTTTTTTCACCGTTTTACAAGAATTCGTCTTTTAGACCGGTTTTAATAGTTTCTATTCATAATTCCCTGGTTTTTACACTGTTTTATGGTGTTTCCGGCGTTTTAGAAGAATTCTTCTTTTAGATTTGTTTTAAGCGTTTCTAGTCTCAATTTCCTTGTCGTTTATGATGTTTTCACTGTTTTACAAGAATTCGTCTTTTAGACTGGTTATAAGTGTTTCTCCTCTCAATTTTACACAGTGTATTTATGCTGTTTTCAACGTTTTACAAAAATTCGAATTTTAGACCGGTTTTTAGCGTTTCTGCTCTCAAATTTCTACACTGTTTTGATGCTGTTTCCAGCTTTTTAGAAGAATTCTTCTTTTTGGGTTTTAAGCGTTTCTAGTGTCAATTTGTATGTTTTTACCAGTGTTTTTATGTTTTTTTCACCATTTTACTGGAATTCGTCTTTTAATTTCGGGTTTAAAGGTTTCTCGTTTCATTTCGCTGGTTTTTACACTGTTTTATGCTGTTTCCAGCTTTTCAGAAGAATTCTTTTTTTAGACGGGTTTTAATCCTTTCTAGTATCAATTTGCTTGTTTTTAAACTGTTTTATGCGGTTTTTCAGAATTATTGATATATTTGAATCTACTTGCTCAATTGTCTACAAAACAGTATATAAATATATTAGGATTCTAAAGTGATTCTAAATGATATTCTTTTAAAAGTTTATTTTTTTTAGGTTTCAGTTACGGTTTGAACGTGATCAAAACAGTATATAAATATTCTAAAGTGTAAGATATTAAAATGATATTTCTCTAAATTAATGTAGCGAACTTGTTTTTTACTGTAGATCTCAGTACAAACGAGTTGAGTTATTAAAAGACCGCAAGATATGAAACAGTAATTTGAAAATCCGGTGAAACAAACGTTTATAGTAAAAAGTTTGTTGTCATTTGTAACTTTTAGAATATCACAAAGTGTTGTCAGCCAGTTTAAAGTTATATCACAAAATTTCTTTGAGGTTAACGTGATCGAAAAGTTTGAAAGTGATATGTACGTAAGTGAAGCAAAATTTTTATATTTTAACCCTAAACCCTCACCCTATATGAGTACGTCATCAAAACAGTATATAAATATATTAGGATTCTAAAGTGTAAGATATTAAAATGATATCCCTTTAAAAGTTTATTTTTTTTAGGTTTCAGTTACGGTTTGAACCGTAGTTTTTGTGTTTCTTTCACGTTTATTGACGGTTTTCTAGAATTATTGATAGATTTGAATGTGCGCATGCTCACTATTTCTGTGCGTTACATCATCAAAACAGTATATAAATATATTAGGATTCTAAAGTGTAAGATATTAAAAAAGATATTATTTTGAAAGTTTATTTTTTAGGTTTCAGTTACGGTTTGAATCGTAGTTTTATGTTTCTTTCACGGTTTATTGACGGTTTTCTAGAATTATTGATAGATTTGAGTGTGCGCATGCTCACTATTTCTGTGCGTTACGTCATCAAAACAATATAAGTATATTAGGATTCTAAAGTGTAAGATATTAAAATGATATTTCTCTAAATTAATGTAGAGAACTTGTTTTTTACTGTACATCTCAGTATAAACGAGTTGAGGTTTTATCAGAAACTAGGTTTTCCAGAATTATTGATATCTACGCATGCTCACGTGTGAGTTAGTGAGTTACGTCATCAAAAGACCGGAAAAAATGAAAAAGTAATTTGAAAGAGGGTCGAAATCCGATGAAACAAACGTTTATAACAAAAAGTTTATTACCATTTGTAACTTTTAGGATATTACAAAGTAGTGTCAGCCTGTTTAAAGTTATATCACAAAAATTATTTGACGTTAACGTGATCCAATAGTCTCAAAGTGATACGTACGTAAGTAAAGAAAAATTTTTATATTCTAACCGGTTGTTTCGTTGAAACCGAAACTGAAATCTAGCAGAAAACTCTAGAAACTGAAAAAGTACGGTTGAAACCGAAACACTAACATAAAAAAATGACCTTTTAAAGGGACCTATTTTTTATTGTTGGTTTCTCTTTTAGGTTTCAGTTACGGTTTGAAAGAATAACCAGTAATGAAGAAATTGGAAAGTAAAACCCTTTAAAGTTTCTTTTAGGTTTCAGTTTCAGTTTGAACCGTAGTTTTGGTTATTTCAAACCGAAACTGAAACTTAAAAGAAAACCATTAATGAAGAAATTTGAAACAAAACCCTTTAGAAGATCATTTTAGGTTTCAGTTTCATCCGTAGTGTTTTGTTTCTTTCACGGTTTATTTACGGTTTTCCAGAATTATTGATATATTTGAATGTACGCATGCTCACTTCTCTGCAAAATTTATGTGCGTTACGTTATATTAGGATTCTAAAGTGTAAGATATTAAAATGGTATTTCTCAAAATTAATATAGCGAACTTGTTTTTTACTGTACATTTCTGGAATAAATTTGGAGGTTTTATCAGAAACTAGGCTTATGGACGGTTTTCCAGAATTATTGATATTTACACATGCTCACGTGTGAGTTATGCGAGTTACGTCATCAAAAGACCGCAAGATGTGAAAAGATTTTTGAAAAGGTTTGAAATCCGATGAAACAAACGTTTATAACAAAAGTTTATTACCATTTGTAACTTTTATTATATCACAAAGTGTTGTCAGCCAGTTTAAAGTTATATCACAAAAACTCTTTGACGTTAACGTGATCCAAATATCTCGATGTGATACGTACGTAAGTAAAGCAAAATTTTATATTCTAACCCTAAACGATCCAGTCTAAGCCTTTTTTCTCTATATCACTGTTCAATGCAGAATCACCGCTATAGTTATTTTTTGAGGCAATTGTGGGCTATTTAAATCGTTTGTAAAATGTATCTCAAGACAGTTGGTATGGTTATTAAAACTATACAAGTGGAGAACAACGTTTCGATCTTAGATTATGTTTAGGTTAAGAAAGTTGAAAAGTTTTATTTTTTGTGTTGAAAGTTTGAAGAAGATAACGTTTTGAACAATTTTAAAAGTAATACATTTATTGTACTTTGTCATAGGTTTATGCGTGAAATACAATCAATACAGTTGAGACGAACAAAACACCTGAAATTACAATATTATTGCATACCAATCAAAAAATGAGTGTTCTTTACCAGAAAATAATGATCTCTGTGAAGTTCTGTTAAAATTTGGTTATTTTCATGTAAGATTATTATTATTGAAATGAAAACTTCTTATATACTAATTAAACATTAACAATTTGTTGCTTTCTATTTATTTTCTGGGTGTAACAAATCTTGAATTAATTGTAGATTGTTATATATTTTCAAACTGGGATATTTACTAACTGAAACGTGAAAAGTGATTTATTTACTAGTGGGTCACCATCTTTCTTAATGAAGTGGTAAAAGTTACTTTTTTTTTTTTTTGTTATGACCATTATGTTACTACCATTTGAATATATTGCTGAACAAATATACATCTTACAACTGTGATATCTTGATTTGAAATGAATTTGTCCCATCGTAATACAGGCTTATCTTAATTTGCTTTGAATGAGGACTGCAAGATAGGGTAAAGTATAAGAAACATGCCCATGTCAAATCATCCAGATTTTGGAGAATTTTTTGGAATGCCTTGAAAAAATTCATATGTGCTAATATAATGAAAAATTGCCAAAGATTAGATCAATATTTCTAATAGTTTCTCATTACAATGTTGTAATGAAAATGTAGGCTGTAGCCTTGTAAAATGTAATTAATTTTTTTGTTATTTTGGCGAATTCATTTTCAGGCAACTTTGGCTGCAAGAGAAAGAAGGTGGTAGAAGGCTGAAATTTGCTGCACTGACTGAATTAATCTCTGATAATTCAAAAATGGTCTGAAACAAAATTTATCTCTCTTAGGATTTTCACCTGTAAAATCACCTGAAAACCCAAAATTGTAAAAAACATTGGTTTATTTAATAAGCCATAGCTCTAAGACTTAATGTGATACAAAGCTAAATTTTCTTTTCAAATTTCCTATAACATATCCATGTACAACATAACGTTGTACATAAAGGTTCATTAGGTCTCCGGTAGTTTATGATTTAGCTAAAAATAGCCCTACTTCAGGTCACAGTTTGACCATGTCACCAGTTATTCAGCCTTTTCAGATATTTACCATATATTCTTACATCTCTGAATATGATCTAGAAAAAAAGTCAGGATGGTGTTCAATCTACTTTTTGAGTTATAATTTTTTAAAGTATCCTCCCACCATATGTTGTTTACTTGAAAAAAACACTGTGTGCAAATATATCCATACAATTTTGCAATAATTTATGAATCCCATTGAAATATTCTAATCAGCGTTTACTATATATTCTTACATCTCTGATGTAATTTTTCATGATATGGGTAGATGAGCACTTGAATTTTTTTAAGGCATTTTGTGGGGTCATTTTCCTTCTTGAAGCTTCTTCCTCAAACTTAAAAGTTTAGAGTTTGACAAGTTAGAAGGAAACCAACTCTTCCCCTTTTCCAATACATGTGTGGACCTTTGATAAACATGTAGAGCAACTGAGTAGGAAATGGATTGGTAGACAATCCAAATCACATATTCCGTGATGACGAGACAAACCCACTTGTAGAGAAAATTATATATTGAAAACGGCTGGTATGGGTAGAGAAAACAAACAATGTTTTGACTTTCTTCAGTCATCTTCTTGTTCACAAAGAAAGAAAGGGTTGCTGACCAGTAGCTGACTACATGTTTGAAGGTGGTTGTGTAGAGGGCATGTTTAGATGTTTGATTATATTTAGATATAAACCAATACAAAGGACCACCTTGATTTTGTGCTTGAGTTGTTGTATAGGAAGGTTTCTTTAATTTTGCATTTGTTTGTTTGTTTGGGTGTTTTCTATGGTTATGTTGTGTTTATTTGATTTGCAGTATTTAAAAACGTGAAGGTGACTTTTTTGTGTTTGTTGAATCTGGTTTCCATTTCTCTACTTGTTTTCCAACATAGAAGTTGGCAGTTATCACATTGTATTTTATAATGTTGGTGTTGTATTTGTCAGTGTAGTTTTTATATAGTATAGACCTTAGTTATGTGCCTGGTTTTTAAATAAATTTGGTATTAACTGGAATGTCATATTTTGTTGCTAGTTTTTTTGCCAAATGTTGGTTATTTTTCTGCTGATGTTGGGAATATGTGATATGCGACCTGATATGGTTTCTTGATTTTTTAAATTGTGGGGTAAATTTGCTTTTGCTAGTTGATTTTGCTTTTTGTCCATGTGTGTGTGTGTAAACATTATACGCATTATGTGAGTAATAAAAATGAGTGTGATAAAAAGGTTGAAAAATTTAAATTTATATATGTCAAACATATTTTTGTGGAATTGAATATTATCTGTGAAACATCTTCTAATTGTACATAATTTTATGTGTTAATAAAGTGAATGAATGTGTTATTAAGTGTAAAGATACCAGTTTCGTTAACAGTTAAACCGTTTCATTAAATAATTGGTTTGAGAAACATGCCAATTGTATAATGTAAATATAAATGAAGGCTATTAAAATGAGACCTTAGAGTTAATTGGCTAATGCAGTTATGGCTTAAATCATGGTAAAATTAAATTATATATGGATTTTCTCATTACCAGGTTCTAATATAACATTGTTAGGAAAGCTGAAGGAATTGGTTGGAAAAAGAAAGAGAAAAGACAGTCATAAAAAATAGTAATTAAAGCTGATACTTTTATTGAAAGTACATAGCCAATAAGGAAAATGGACATTGGTTATATTTTACGATGATTGTAATTACATTATATTTCCCTTTTCTTTGTCTTTTAGAACATTGATCATGATGCAATCTCACAAAGATAAAGATTTTTTATGAAAATCAGCAACATTTTGTTGCAATGATGCTATCAACAGTGAAGTATTTTGTGTTTGGTTTATAACATCCAACCATTTATTCAAAATGTCTTGGGGTAATACAACATTTGTTAGTTTAAAAGTTTCAACTTGAAAGAATTTTCCGATATTATATCAAGATCTAAACACCAAATTAGTAATTTAGAGAAATTCTTTAGTGTTAATATTTCTATTTGACACAAATAAAGTTTCAATTCTGTATAATATACTGTTGTTTGCTGCATAGATTTGTCATCTAAAAACTAAATTGTATGTGTATATAAAGTTTTAATCAAGTATTTGTGGATGTAATTATACATGTGTATGAAATTTAAACAAAATTTATTTCTTGGTCTTACTTGTAGTAAATCAATATACCTACCAAAATTATTATCACTACATTAATATTATTAACACCTGTGGTGTTAATGTGATAACTTTCTGAAATACATATGTAAATTAAACGCTTTTATGAAGAGTCAATGTCAATAAATTTAGTTTTTAGTTCACTTTTATTTTTTGGCCAATCAGTTTTAACTTCTAAATTTTGAAAAGTAACAAAACAAAGGTTGTAAGATGTAACTTTTCTATATCATGTTAGATTTCCTAACACCTAACAGTAAGATACTAAAATTTACATTTAAGATAGAAACACGAAGCTAAACTTAATCACAAATGAGAATCTGAAATTTGGGTAGCTTACTTTTTTCATTTACTTATATATCCTTAAATTATATAGTACAGCATGGATATACTTTGTATTTAAAGCCCTTAATATCTTACATTTACAATAGTAAATAGTAACAGTAAAGCAACAGTTTCATAAGGGTTGCAGATTTAAATTCCTGTCACACCTAAACATGCTTGCCTTTCAAATGTGGGTGCATTATAGTATAAGAGTCAATCCATTAGTAATAGAGTAGCTCAAGAGTTAATAGTGGGCAGTGATGACTAGCTGCCTTCCCTCTAGTCTAAATTAGGGACATCTTGCACAGATAGCCCTCAAATATTTAGTAGAAATAATGTTAAGAAATCTGTTAATTAAAAGTTAGTGTGTACTTTTAGGGCTAATATTTAAATATCTGCATCTTAAAATACCCTTTGGGTTATAATGATTCATACTTGTTATCATTATATTTAGTTTTGACCTTGCACTGACCAGCTGTTGATTTATTTTCTCGTGTATATATAAAATCCCAAGATGGAACGCTCACCTGATCTTTTCTGTCATATTAAGCTTTACAATTTAAATTTAGAGACTTGTATTTTTAATGTAGTTTGACATAAGACTGTAAGTACTAGAAGTACACAGATGATGTGAACAGTTAATGAATCTGATTTTGTATAGCAAACTGACTAGAAGTATGTAATATTCATAAGTTAATACACAGAAAACAAGAAGCTATAATTACTAGAATGTACCGATTGATCAGTTGGCTACCTTTGCTTATTAACACTTGGTAATATCTGGTAAGTTTCAACTGGATTAAGTTTGAGTTCTAAAAGTTAATAGTGCTGAATAATATTCATAAATATAAAAATTTATAGTGATAAATAATATTAACACCCTATGTGTATGGGGTCAGTCCAATAGGGAAGCACATGCTCATGTGGAGCTGTAAGTACTATTTTTTACTATAATTCTAAATTTATGACACATTCATTTATGAAATTTGTCAAGCTTTCAGTAGCCATAACTGTATTGTACACAAGTAATCAATATTTCTATTAAAATATTTCCCATAAAAATCTATCTGTGAATTTCCAAAGCCTTAAATGAATCAGTTTCCATGCTTGAAAGTAAAAAAAATACTTCTTTTCAAAGCTATTTTTCTGGCAAAACTATATTTTGTCTACTATTTTTTCAACCCTAATACTAACAGTAATGAAATTACCAATGTGCAGTGAAATGAGAAACTGATAAATATGAAATAGAATGAACAAATGTTTTTCCCTCTCTGAATGCTAGGTTTTCTATTTTCTTCATAGTTTCAGCTTGGCATTTTCCCATACTCTTTTTTTTTAATTTTTGAGTTTAAAGACATTAGAGAACAGTATAATTATGGTGTTATAAAAACATGCAAGTTCGAGAAGTCTTAATAGAAATGAATAAAATCCCTGTAACCCTGGTTATTCCTGATACAATCACACAGAAATGGAAACCAATGCACATTTAAATCAAATAATTTCAGCTATGGTCCACTCTGTATTTTATGTAGAACGTAAGCAACTTTCCCTAATGTTTAGGTCAGTCCTATATAGTTAGCATTGTAACAGGCAAAAACATGACGTTATGTGTTGTGATGCAATACATATTGATAATAAACAGTTTGGAAAGAAGTCAATTAATTCTGCTCTAAGACTGTAACCCAGTATTGAGGTGTGTGTGCTTCTTTATTTGGACAATATACTGTACATGTTATTGAAGATGTTGTAAAAACATGTAGGTTCAAAATGTCTTGATAGAAATTAAATATAAGCCCCGTAATTTGAGCACTTTTTGAAGGTGGACCTATCTTCAGTTACATATTGGAAATGGTGGTGTAATCAAATGAGTGATATACAAATAAAGGTAGTTTAGTAGGAAGGTCATCTGGTTTTTCAAGAAATGTCTATTTCTCTATGTTCTGGTGTAAATGTCTCATTTCCAGTATAATATAACCAATGGTGAGAATGTATGCGAAAATGTGTTAGGAATAATTTACTTTAGAAATGGCTGAATATGTGTATTTAAAACTCTGCTTAAGCATTTAAGTAAAGGTAACACCTGAGACAGTTTAAAAAAGATTTCATGCCTTATATATTTATAAGGTATTGAGAAAGTACAATTTGTCATGTTAAAAGCATTGTTCTCAGTTATTTCTACAGCCAGTGTGTATTATATCAGTTTCATGACCTGAAGAATTTGTGTGATAGGGTTTCTCCTGTAGTTTGTTATTAATATTATTTTCCAGTAAAGTGCACTTTAACATATTTTTATTAGTTGTCATTATGCTTGGAGATATTTCATTTCCTGTATCAGTAAAATAATAGTTATGTTGACAATTTACTTTGACGATTTTAGGGGAATGTGATTCTTCAGATGAAAAGCTCCTCGGAAATGGTTAATGAACAACTGGGCTTTGGTTTGGGCAATATATAAAGAACAACCTTTTGATGACATCAAGTGAGTGTTAATAATTAATTATCTGAACAGAATTTATTTATTTAATATAAAAAAGCACTTGGTAAAGTTTTGAGCATTACATAAAGATTGAAATTACCAAAAAAACATCTTATATTTGTACATGTTTTATTCATACTGGTTGTGTTTTGAAAGAGATCATTCCAAATACAATAATTACACGTAGGTGGGAGAGAATTCTCTTGTGTTGCTAATGTATTATTTTCATTGAGCTATAAAATTCTATAAAGATGTGGTAATAATCAAAATAAATGTAGATCTAAAGTTAATCAGATATTTCTATTATGTAATATAGTTTTAATTTCTGAATTTCGAAACTAAACTATTTTAATTTGTAACGTCTTAGTGTTCACAGTTTTGTATGACGTGATGGCACTTGTTTGTTCCAAGTTGCTAATCTTGGATCGTCTTTTCACTTGACTGAGATTGAATACAACTTTCAGACATGCAGATTTTCCTAATACATAACATAATGTTACAGTTACCAAGCTATCCCATAAAGCTCTGTTTTCTTACATGCAGTCTTTCAAAAATGTCAATAATTCTCTCTCTGTCTTTGGTATTTGCTATTACATTATTGATAACCAATATTTAATCTTATGTTTTATGCCATCTCGTTCACAGGATGGCTTTTAAGTTGATCGGAACGTAGATTCAAATCTGCTATCACTAAGTTTAGTTTAACCAGCTAAAACGGTGAAAAAACATAAGAACAGTCTAAAGGACGAATTCTTCTAAAACGGAGAAAGCAGCATAAATGCAGTGTAAAAAACATATTAAGATAAAAGAGATTTAGGACACGAATACTTTTAAAACGGTAAAAACTGCATAAATAACAGTATAAATACGCAAATTGAGACTAGAAACGTTTAAAAACAGTCTAAAAGACGAATTCTTGTAAAACAGTGAAAACAGCATAAAACAGTTTAAAAACAAGCAAATTGATACTAGAAACGATTAAAACCCGCCTAAAAGAAAAATTCTTCTAAAAGCTGGAAACAGCATTAAACAGTGTAAAACCAGCTAAATAAAACTTGAAACCTTTAAACCAAATTAAACGACGAATTCTAGTAAAATGGTGAAAAAAAACATACAAATTGACACTAGAAACGCTTAAAACCCAAAAAGAAGAATTCTTCTAAAAAGCTGGAAACAGCATCAAAATAGTGTAGAAATTTGAGAGCAGAAACGCTTAAAACCTGTCTAAAATTCGAATTTTTGTAAAACTTTGAAAACAGCATAAATACACTGTGTAAAATTGAGAGGAGAAACGCTTACCCATTTAAAAATGTAAAAAATTTGGCATTTTGCCACATATTTTTCTTCTTTGTAACAATGTACACTTTTTAAACTTTTAAATTTATTTTGTTTAATCTTTTTCGCACCATTCCCAGTGTCACAATGATATATCTGTGAAATTACATGCAGCTTGTTTTAAATTACAAATTATGTTACCCATGAGCTATTACAACCTGTTATTGTGCCTTTAGAACCATTTTTTTTATTATAATTTTACTTACTCTAATCTTAACTAACCTAACAAATACACCTATATTTACATGTCAATTACTTTTACACTTATGCCTAAATAACAAACATTAAAAAAAGAAATAAAGTACTCAACTAATCTCCTGTTTTTTTTTCTTGAACTTTTCTATTTGTTAGCTCTGTAACCAAACAAATTTCATACTTTTTTGAGGGGTGGTGGATAAAATAGGGTTGATGAGTTGGTTTGTAGATGTTTTTGAATTTCACACAAAGCTACTGTGGCTACTGTTTTACCAACTAATAGTGGGATTGACCATGGCCGATAGGGCGAAAGCACGCGTTGAATGACAGGGTTGCGAACCCACAACCCTCAGATTACGAAGTGCACGCCTTAACACGCCAGCCATGCTATAATGATAGTGTATATCAACTTCATTGATTTACTTCTACAGCTATTTATTGCTGTTTAGCCATAACTAACATTTAAAAAAAAAAAGGGGGTTATCTATGCTTATAGTTTTACAAAAAGCTTCTCCTAACATCCCACAAAAATCAAAGCACTAAGTGATGGAGATGACACAGAAAGAAGCTGAGCTATAAATACATCAGTACCTTAAAACGATTCTCTGCCTTACTGTCAGTATATTTGGGATTTTTCAAGAAACTGAGCAAATTCTGTCACAAGAAAATTTCCACAGCATGAAGATGAGTTTAGAGTAGGAATGGTAAAATGAAATACTGCAGAAATATTTAATAACAATCTATATCCATATACAAACTTCTAACATTATTTAATAATCAATATATTGTTGTATTTGTCTACTATTGTATTTTCAATCTTATCTGGTGCTCCTTTGCATTAAGGTGCAAAAAATATTACATAGTTATACATTTTTTAACTTCGAGAAAATTTTTCTTTTATTTTTCTTGCATTTCAGCAAGAAATAAACAAAAATAATCCCTTCACCAAAGCAGCAGTATTTATTTCTCGCAAAAAATTTTGTTTTTAAAATTTGGTTGTAACACTGAAGTTTTTCCAAATCACTAAAATCAAATTAAATTTGGGTGGAAATTAGGTAGGCTAGAAAAGGATGTTACAATTTCCAGTATACAGGGTACAGCCCAAAATCTTGATTTAATAACATCAAAATAAAATTCACTGCCAAAAGAACTTGTCTATTAATAGTAAGCAGCTATGAAGATACAGAATTTAGTTGGTTGGCTGAACTGTCCCTCGTCCATAAAATAGTAGAATTATTCATATTAACTTAAACACCTTATAGTGACTAACAAGCTTAAACATACCTTATTTGACAATATCTGTCCACAGAATGCAAGATATCCATGGAGAAGACACCTTTATAAAACTAAGAACCAGATATCATGTGTTGTGTGGAATTTTGTAAGGAGGAGGAAGAAGATACAGAATTTACTCTCCATAAACCTGGATATTATAGCAGATTCAGCCACACTGGTGAGCAATTCAGATGTCACAAGAGGTTTAAATTACTATACTAAATTTTAAAAAAGGGTGTACTGGAAAGCTTGATTTATGTACACACCTACGTAAATATCTTCCTTAGAAAAAAGTTTTGCAATTATCTGTATCTAACTTAGGTAATTATTATACATTACATATTTACTAAACAAATAATAAAAGGATATATATAGAACATGGTAAGACAAAATACCCATTACTACCACAGTCAAATCCTATAATATTAAGGATGTTGTCTTAAAAGGTCTATAAAAACACAAACCTGAAAGTGAGCTTGCGTCTTTCCTCTTGCTAAGTCCATACCCCTGAATGTCCTTACAAAGTGTTTCATTCAATCTATAACAACACAAAAGTGTTTTTGTTAGTTATATATACCACTATTTTATATCTCTATTACACTGCAATCTCCCACACAGTCAACTATAAAGACACTTAAAAACCTGATTACATAGTTTCATAAACAATGAACACTGTCAGTTTACATACAGAAAGAAAATATTATATAAAATTACAAGAAATGACAGTATATGTTTCACCTAATTAAAAAAAATTAAGTCTAAGATTGTTATCGTGGAAACATCTAAAAGTAAATAAATAATTTGTGTGCTTTAATGAACACAACAATATCAGCAAGTGTCTCAGATAGAATACTGATCCACATCTTTCTTGATATACAAACATATTCTTCCTATTATTGACAGAAAATGAATTTAGCACTGCCCAGAGAGCTCGGATCCCTATTCAACACAAATTTAAATTTCAGATTTGGAAA